>NC_138777.1:222716560-222774060 GCF_965119305.1 Pelophylax lessonae
GCAGGGAAGGGGTTAACACTGTGGGTGATCAATGGGTTAAACGTGAGCCTAGGGGAGTGATTCTAACTGTGGGGGGCGTGGCTTGTGAAATGACCATGGAGACATGTGACCCTTTATAGAAGGATCACAGGAGCTCTGTGATCATTTCAGAGAGAATAGTCGGCTGTGTTTACAACAACTGACCGTTCTTCTCTCTCAGCGGGAAGCGATCGCGGGTGTCAGGCGGCAGTCGGAGCCGTCTGACCCGTGCATCGGCCTCTCCGCTGCCGAGTAGGGGCGCCGCCGGTGGCACGTGCTCGCCCCCTAGCTTCCCACATGAGACCGACATAGGTCTACGTCGGTTGACGTAGGTCTACGTCGGTTTGCGCAGAAGAGCCACCCTGCCGCAGTAAAACTGCGGCGGGTGGTCGGGAAGTGGTTAATAAGTGTCCCTTTTTAGTGCAGGGTGCTGTTAGAGTTTAGCCCAGAATGTGGATGACATTAGATGACCTGAACCTGAATTTCAGTGTTGGTTTTGAAGTTTGGACTTTCACAAGGCTTCGGGGAGAAGGAGACCAAAGGCTGTTTCTACTTCTCCTGTTGTCTAAGCACCCTTAGGTTGACCACTTGTGCCACCCTATTACCCTTCTATCTTAGGATCTCTGGTAGAGTTTTTACAGAAAGTAGCCTAGGCTGTTTTTTTGTCCATGAAATTTCATTGGGCAGGGCTGCCAGGAGCTTCATAATCCCATAGCTCCCAACTGTCCCTGACTTCGAGGGACTGTCCCTCATTCAGAACAAGGTCCATCTGTCCCTCTTTCCTCCTCATTCTATGTTGCATAATTATATCATTTCCTGACCTCTGATACACTTTTGGAGCCAGGTTCAGATCTCTGTTAATATCAGTTGCAGTTCTGGTTTGGAAATTTTGAATTTCAGAGGTTTACAAATTTTATGAAAAGTTTGATTAATCCATTACTGAGCTTTTAAGAATTGTGTTTATCTAGGTGTTGTTGATTAATGCATACATTGCTCTAAAACAGGGTTATGTGGAACCCTAGAGTTCCTCCAGAGGTTGCTAGGGGTTCCTTGAGCTGTAGCTGATTGACCTTCTATTTGACAGTGCCTGCGAAGTTCTGGGGCCGATGCCATTTTGCAGAACCAGTTTGTTGAACCCACTGGAGGAGATTTAATAAAACCGGTGCACTCAGAATCTGGTGCAGCTTTGCATGGTAGCCAATCAGCTTCTAACTTTAGGTTGTCCAATTAAACTTTGACACATAAACCTGGAAGCTGATTGGTTTCTATGCAGAGCTGCACCAGATTTTGCACTTTCCAGTTTTAATAATTAGCTCCCAATGATCTTTTAACAGTCTCTAAGAACCGAAAAGGGGGCATTCTTCCCACGACCACCAACGTAGGGCACATTCTTCCCACTGACCACCAATGTAAGGAGCATTCTTCCCACTGGCCACCAATGTAAGGAGCATTCTTCTCACTGACCACCAATGTAAGGAGCATTCTTCCCACTGGCCACCAATGTAAGGAGCATTCTTCCCACTGATCACCAATGTAAGGAGCATTCTTCCCACGACCACCAACGTAAGGCACATTCTTCCCACTGACCACCAATGTAAGGAGCATTCTTCTCACTGACACCAATGTAAGGAGCATTCTTCCCACTGGCCACCAATGTAAGGAGCATTCTTCTCAAAGTCCACCAATGTAAGGTGCATTCTGCCCATTGACCATCAGTGTAAGGAGTATTCTTCCTACTGACCTCTAATGTAAGGAGCATTCTTCCCACTGACCACCAGTGTAAGGCACATTGTTCCCAATAACCACCATTGTAAGGGGCATTCTTCCCAATGACCATCAGTGTAAGTAGTATTTTTCCTACTGACCACCAATGTAAGCAGTATTCTTCCCACTGACCACCAATGTAAGGCACATTGTTCCCAATAAGCACCTAAATAAGGGGCGTTCTTCCCAATGACCAACAATGTAAAGGGCATTCATCTCATAGACAACCAATGTAAAGGGAATTTTTTCCACTGACCACCAATTAATTTGTTTTTCAAAAGGTTTTCAGAGACCTCAAATGATTTCAAAGATTCCTGGTGAATGGTGGTCAGTGGGAAGAATGCGCCTTACATTGGTGGTTAGTGGGAAGAATGCTCCTTACATTGGTGGTCAGTGTGAAGAATGCTCCTTACATTGGTGATCAGTGGGCAGAATGCTCCTTATATTGGTGGCCAGTGGGAAGAATGCCCCTTACATTGGTGATCAGTGGGAAGAATGCTCCTTACATTGGTGATCAATGGGAAGAATGCTCCTTATATTGATGGTCAGTGGGAAGAATGCCCCTTACATTGGTGGTCAGTGGGAAGAATGCCCCTTACATTGGTGATCAGTGGGAAGAATGCTCCTTATATTGATGGTCAGTGGGAAGAATGCCCCTTACATTGGTGATCAGTGGGAAGAATGCCCCTTACATTGGTGATCAGTGGGCAGAATGCTCCTTATATTGGTGGCCAGTGGGAAGAATGCCCCTTACATTGGGGGTCAGTGGGAAGAATGCCCCTTACATTGGTGAACAGTGGGAAGAATGCTCCTTACATTGGAGGTCAGTGGGAAGAATGCTCCTTACATTGGTGAACAGTGGGAAGAATGCTCCTTACATTGGTGGCTAGTGGGAGGAATGCTCCTTACATTGGTGATCAGTGAGAAGAATGCTCCTTACATTGGTGATCAGTGGGAAGAATGCTCCTTACATTGGTGGTCAGTGGGAGGAATGCTCCTTACATTGGTGATCAGTGAGAAGAATGCTCCCTACATTGGTGATCAGTGGGAAGAATGCTCCTTACATTGGTGATCAGTGGGAAGAATGCTCCTTACATTGGTGATCAGTGAGAAGAATGCTCCCTACATTGGTGATCAGTGGGAAGAATGCTCCTTACATTGGTGATCAGTGAGAAGAATGCTCCTTACATTGGGGGTCAGTGAGAAGAATGCTCCTTACATTGGTGATCAGTGGGAAGAATGCGCTTTACATTGTTGGTTAGTGGGAAGAATGTGCCTTACGTTGGTGCCAAATATAATGATAAATAGATTTGGGTTTACATACAATGGATTGATCAGGGATGACTAAATTCCTAAAGCTGCACCTAATTGATCATTTTAATTAGCGCACATCACATCTTTGACTGCCATTTAACCAGACAGTTTTGTTGCTCTTTTTTTTTGTGGGGGGGGGTTGCTCTTGGAATATTTTACCTGATACGGGATGACACGCCTCGGGGGAAAGCATAGACTAAAAAAATTGAGAAAGACTGTTCTAAACTGATAATAAGTAAATATTTCTGTCTTGTATGATCAATAATTGGTTCTCATCTGATTCTTACAATCACATATACTCTCAGATACCTGTTCAGAGTGGTCGAAGATGACCATTTTAAAGAATGAATTGTTTCCAGTGTTAGGTAACATGAGGGTTTGGTTACCTTTATTGCTGTCTATGCCTTCCTGTCTCAGTGACACCCACAGCTTGTTTCTTGTATGGGTGTAACAGAGACAGGTAATGACGGGAACTCTCCCCAGCGGCTTCACAGGCAGATATAAAAACCTGATAATAATATTAACCCCCCCCCCCCCAATCTATCTCAAACAAACAAAAAAAGTGTAGGCTTTTGGCAATCTCCAATGCTTTGTGTATACAGCTTCCTTGGCTCAAGCGGGCTTTCCCACCATTTGGTCCTCTACCCATTAAGAAGTTTATGACTCACACTTGGCATCTAAGCTAAATCTTAAGTAATGTCTTTTGAAATTTAAAAATTGATTCTGTAAGCAGATAACTATTGAAGACAAATTTTCATGAACTCACTTTTTCCAATGGGGATTGAGAATTTGTTACTGAAATCACAGAGAAGACTTGTTTGTGTGTGTGTGTGTGTAGGAGGCAGCTGTGATTCTGATATTATTTCCAGAGAATGGTTGTCTCTCCAAAAAACATTCCAGCCTTATTAAACAGTTGATTGGTTAGGAGAGCCTGTAGAGCCTTAACCTACTTGACCTAAAGCAAATCATTTTCACATTTTGGCTAATACTCATTATTGGCTAAACATTTCGGTGGTGGTCAGTTGGAAGAATGGCTCCCTTACATTGGTGGTCAGTGGGAATAATGCCCCCTAAACATTGGTGGTCAGTGAGAATAATGGCCCATTTACATTGGTGGTCAGTTGGAACAATGCCCCCCTTACATTACCACTCCAGTTAAGTCAGGGGATCAAGGAGCTAGCTCACACGGAGAGTATTACAGTAAAGGGGGTGCCATCTAGAAAGCCCTGAAGCGTAGAAACAAAGGGGGTGCCAGGAAGGGCCCTGAAGATTGTTCTGCAGTACAGTACAGCTTATCTAAAGCAGTTCATGTATCACTACTTCATCGTTATTGACGAGGTGAAGCCGCGGCCTTGCCGCACTCAAGTACAGTGAAACGTCCCAGCAAATTGTGCATAGTTTATTCAAGTTGGAGTATCCCACTCATTCCCTTCTCCTATCCAAGTTCTCAATAAAACCACAAAAACCAAAACCCCTAGACTGTTTCTTGACTGAGCCAGGCACTTTGAGGTCGCTGAACTATTGTACTGTAGCTATGGGCAACCCAGAGGAACCCGTCATCAGCAGCTCCCCAGGGAGTAGTGCTACATAAAATAAAATAAAAATTGGATACACTTTAACATAGTCACTGTTAAACCCAACCAATGTACTTTTATGCTCTTACATGTCATCAACGAAACCCTTGTGCTATCCCTAAACCAAATCCTTAATAAAGGTCACCCTAATCCTGACCCTTAAATAAACCTTTCCCCCTAAACTAGTTCTCTGTTGCTATCACACCAATAGCCATTAGCAATTGAGCTTGGCACCAGTGCCAATCATTTTCTCTTCCAGAAGCCTGTGGCGTTCTTGGCCAAAAAGTCGATGCCAAGCTTCTCGGAGCTGAATATAACTGTTCCTATGTACGAACACAATGGCTTCCAGAGAGGACATAACATGAGACAGTCTCATATTGCCCAAGGCACCATTCATAGCCCTAACATAAATCTTCCACCCATCTCCAACCTAATCTAGATCAAACACCACCTCAGCCACACTCAGCAGTTAATAATGCCATCTGGATCCCATTGTGGAAAGTTTTTGGTGGTAATATCCTTTTTATACCAGGTGATTGCTTTAATCAAAATGGCACGGGCTTTGTATTATCCCTCTATAGAAAGTTACAATTTCTTCTCACACCTAATTTACTACCATTTAAAATAAAGAGTCTCGCTCTCTTGGAAAAAAGAAAAATTGTTCACTGGGACCGTTGACCTTGTCTACAGCTACATATAGAAAGGCCACTAGAAAATGAGACAAACGCAATGTGTATTAACAGTTAATTGCTGTAAAGTAGCGATCAAATTATTCTAAAAAGAACCTGTAATTTAGTACTAAACATCATGGTGTTAAAGTGTATGTAAAAAAACCGAACAATAAACGTCTCTTGTTTGCTCCCCTTTGCTCTGTTAAAGTGTTACTAAACCCACAACAGTAAAATTAGTCTGTATATGCAGTAAAGCATGCTTGTTATACTCACTATGGAACCTAAGGAGCTAATTCTCTGAATTGTGTATAAATTATGTTTGATCCTGTGTTCTCTGATCCCCCCCCCCCCATTCTTTTACTGTCCCCAATCCATCTGGTGATAGAACAGAGTCTTGGAGGCACTCTGCACATGCTCAGTATGGTGTGTATTGCTAGAGATGTTTTGTTTTTTTGTTTCTTGGGAGGGTGCATGTGAATAGGGCCAATCGGCACTGTCCAGACAGAAAGGCAAGGGTCATGCAGGCTCATAGGACAGTCAGAGCAGAATGAAAACTCCTCCTACAAACTTTAACCAGTGCTCGGCTGGGCATTGATAGAAGTCACAAGACTGCTATATGCTGCTGATGAGAAAAGGTATTTAGCAGTTTATATATACTAAAATAATTGCATTTTCATGTTCTGTGTACTGTGGGAGAGCAGATATAGTGAATGCAGGGTCCTGGGGAGAGCAGATATAGTGAATGCAGCCTCCTGGGGAGAGCAGATATAGTGACTGCAGGCTCCTAGGGAGACCAGATATAGTGAATGCAGGGTCCTGGGGAGACCAGATATAGTGAATGCAGGCTCCTGGGGAGACCAGATATAGTGAATGTAGGCTCCAGGGGAGACCAGATATAGTGAATGCAGGCTCCTGGGGAGACCAGATATAGTGAATGCAGGCTCCTGGGGAGAGCAGATATAGTGAATGCAGGCTCCTGGGGAGACCAGATATAGTGACTGCAGGCTCCTGGGGAGACCAGATATAGTGAATGCAGGCTCTTGGGGAGACCAGATATAGTGAATGCAGGGTCCTGGGGAGATCAAATATAGTGAATGCAGGGTCCTGGGGGGAGCAGATATAGTGACTGCAGGCTCCTGGGGAGAGCAGATATAGTGACTGCAGGCTCCTGGGGAGACCAGATATAGTGAATGCAGGCAGCCGGGGAGACCAGATATAGTGAATGCAGGCTCCTGGGGAGACCAGATATAGTGAATGCAGGCTCTTGGGGAGAGCAGATATAGTGAATGCAGGGTCCTGGGGAGATCAAATATAGTGAATGCAGGGTCCTGGGGAGACTAGATATAGTGAATGTTGGCTCCTGGGGAGACCAGGTATAGTGAATGCAGGCTCCTGGGGAGACCAGATATAGTGAATGCAGGCTCCTGGGGAGACCAGATATCGTAAATGCAGGTTTCTGGATTTAGTAACACTTTAACCATTACATTAAAAGTGTTTTATTATATCTGTTCAATAGAAGTAAAAAAAAAAAATTGATGATCCTGGCAGAAACCTTGTGAACTGATAACTTTTTTGCTCTCTGTCTGTGCTGCACTCTTATCAGTTACATTGTTCACAGTTCTCTCCGTGGACTACAAAACATTTCCCTCTCCTCCATGTTTTTGAGGGGGAGGTGTTTTGTAGTCTTAACACACTTTCTATCATAGAGTGAAAACTTAATTACAGTACAAACAGTAATCATTGTCACCATAGGATAGGAAAAGCTGAAAAAAAAGAAAGCTAATGCAGCCACCAT
The DNA here is from genome assembly GCF_965119305.1 of Pelophylax lessonae. Classification (NCBI taxonomy): domain Eukaryota; kingdom Metazoa; phylum Chordata; class Amphibia; order Anura; family Ranidae; genus Pelophylax; species Pelophylax lessonae. Next base: position 222,723,697 of record NC_138777.1, read on the forward strand.
ATCTAAAGGACTGGTAAGCTTCAATATTTTAAATTTTTGTTATTGAATTTAGATGCTCTTCAATTATACATTGTCCTTGGTTTCTCCAGCAATGAAGTGTAGGGCATGGCATGCAGACATTGTCCTTGGTTTCTCCAGCAATAAAATATTGGGCATGGCATGTAGACATCTTCCTTGGTTTCTCCAGCAATGAAGTATAGGGCATGGCATGCGGACATTGTCCTTGGTTTCTCCAGCAATAAAGTACTGGGCATGGCATGTAGACATCTTCCTTGGTTTCTCCAGCAATAAAGTGTAGGGCGTGGCATGCATACATTGTCCTTGGTTTCTCCAGCAATAAAGTATTGGGCATGGCGTGTAGACATCTTCCTTGGTTTCTCCAGCAATGAAGTGTAGGGCATGGGAAGCAGACATTATCCTTGGTTTCCCTGGCAATGAAGTGTAGGGAATGGCATGCAGACATTGTCCTTGGTTTCTCCAGAAATAAAGTATTGGGCATGGTGTGTAAACATATTCCTTGGTTTCTCCAGCAATGAAGTGTAGGGCATGGCATGCGGACATTGTCCTTGGTTTCTCCAGCAATAAAATATTGGGCATGGCATGTAGACACCTTCCTTGGTTTCTCCAGCAATGAAGTGTAGGGCATGGCATGCGGACATTGTCCTTGGTTTCTCCAGCAATAAAATATTGGGCATGGCATGTAGACACCTTCCTTGGTTTCTCCAGCAATGAAGTGTAGGGCATGGCATGCGGACATTGTCCTTGGTTTCTCCAGCAATAAAGTACTGGGCATGGCATGTAGACATCTTCCTTGGTTTCTCCAGCAATAAAATATTGGGCATGGCATGTAGACACCTTCCTTGGTTTCTCCAGCAATGAAGTGTAGGGCATGGCATTCAGACATTGTTCTTGGTTTCTCCAGCAATAAAGTATTGGGCATGGCGTGTAGACATCTTCCTTGGTTTCTCCAGCAATGAAGTGTAGGGCATGGGAAGCAGACATATTCCTTGGTTTCCCTGGCAATGAAGTGTAGGGCATGGCATGCAGACATTGTCCTTGGTTTCTCCAGAAATAAAGTATTGGGCATGGTGTGTAAACATATTCCTTGGTTTCTCCAGCAATGAAGTGTAGGGCATGGGAAGCAGACATTATCCTTGCTTTCCCTGGCAATGAAGTGTAGGGCATGGCATGCAGACATTGTCCTTGGTTTCTCCAGAAATAAAGTATTGGGCATGGTGTGTAAACATATTCCTTGGTTTCTCTAGCAATGAAGTGTAGGGCATGGCATGCGGACATTGTCCTTGGTTTCTCCAGCAATAAAGTATTGGGCATGGCATGTAGACATCTTCCTTGGTTTCTCCAGCAATAAAGTGTAGGGCGTGGCATGCATACATTGTCCTTGGTTTCTCCAGAAATAAAGTATTGGGCATGGTGTGTAAACATATTCCTTGGTTTCTCCAGCAATGAAGTGTAGGGCATGGCATGCAGACATTGTTCTTGGTTTCTCCAGCAATAAAGTATTGGACATGGCTTGTAGACATCTTCCTTGGTTTCTCCAGCAATGAAGTGCAGGGCATAGCATGTAGGTATTGTCCTTAGTTTCTCCAGCAATGAAGTGGACATTGCTTTGTGCACTGGGTGCAGTCATGTTGGAACCGGAAGGGGCCATCTCTCAAACTGTTCATATAACGCTGGGAACGTAAAATTGTCTAAAATGTCTTGCTATGCTGACGCCTTAAGAGTTTCCTTCACTGGAACTAAGGGGCCAAGCCCAACCCATGAAAACAACCCCACACCATAATTCCCCCTCCACCAAATGATTTGGACCAGTGCTCAAAGCAAGATCCATAAACACATGGATTAGCGAGTTTGGGGTGGAAGATCTTGACTGGCTTGCACCTCAACCTGATAGAACATATTTGGGATGAATTACAGTGGGGACTGCCAGCCAGGCCTTCTTGTCCATTATCAGTGCCTGACCTCACAATGTGCTTCTGGAAGAATGGTCAAACATTCCCATAAACACACTACTAAACCTAGTGGACCGCCTTCCCAGAAGAGTTGAAGCTGTTATAGCTGCAAAGGGTGGGCCAACTCAATAATGAACCCTAAGGACTAAGATTGGGATGCCATTAGAGTTCATGTGCGTGTAAAGGCAGGCATCCCAATACTTTTGACAATATAGTATGTGTATATATATATATATATATATATATATATATTTTTTTTTTTTTTTTTTTTATTATTATTATTTTTTGGGCCATTTTTTTGTGGATTTAGCTGCTTGCCTAGAGTTTGGCTTTAACTCGACTAAAAAAAAAAAAACATCAAAAACTTCCTACTCATGTCAGTTCATTTTGAACTAAGTTGCATTTTCCTTGCAGACGTAACAGACAATAAAGAAAACACCCGTCTTTAAACAACAAGGTAGGGAGGTACTCCAGGGAACCAATTTAAAACGTGACTTCAGGCAATGGGGCTGTTTCTTTTGGCAGCGCAGCGGAATAGCAGCAGTGGTTTAAACCCCCCATCCCCCACCCCCCCCCCTGCTACGCAACCAAGGTGGCCTGCACCAAGGCTGTGCGTTACACACAAGAGCTTACATGAGTACCGGCTGTATGGGAGTTATTAACTTTATGCTTTATTTTTAGAGCAAATAGGATAATATTACTTCTCCGCCTGAACCCTCCTCTTTGGATTCATATTTTTTCTCTGCAAGTAAAATGGGTTTTCCTGAATCTTTGATCTTTCTTTCGCATAAACCACTTGACCTTGCCGCAGTGCAAATTCTTGGAGTAGTTTAAAAAAACTAATATAAAAAAAAAGTGGATGTTTCTCAGGGAGCCGCCGTAGTAACTGTAACATGAATCGCTGAAGTTCACTTACACGGTATGCGTCTAAAACTTTGCTTGGCTTCGCTTCATCTCACTTCAAATCCCGTCTGAAAGGGGGACTGTCAAACCTTGATCGTTGTCAGGGCATCACTCTGCACTCCAATATCTACTATAATATAGAAGCCGTGGGTGGGGAGTCCCCAGCTGAAGTTCGGTATTTACAGTTTGTCTTCACTCTCATAGTTTTCCCTTGTCTGGAAACCTGAAGGTAAATCTAGAACCAGATGCCTCAGGAGATTAAAAGAGGTGGTACAGGTCTACTGAGAATCTTAGGCTGGCGTTTTTTTCTGAGCCTGTGGTGCCGAAGGACCCATCCTTGGCTCCTCGGGGCACAAGACTCTTGACAGGGGTAAGGCATACTCTGGTTCATTTTGCTAAATGGCCTGGGGGACCCTGCTCCTCATGGTTAAGCCAAAACTAACCAATGAGTACCAGGTAGGGGCTCTCCAGAAACTCCCCCCCCCCCCTCAAGGCAGAGGACCCTGCTCCTTATGGTCACCCAAAACCAACCAGCTCTCTAAAAGAGAAACCCCCAAGGCAGGGGACCCTGCTCCTCATGGTTAAGCCAAAACTAAGCAATGAGTACCAGGTAGGGGCTCTCCAGAAACTCCCCCCCCCCTCAAGGCAGAGGACCCTGCTCCTTATGGTCACCCAAACCAACCAGCTCTCTAAAAGAGAAACCCCCAAGGCAGGGGACCCTGCTCCTTATTGTAAATAAAACCAACCAATGAGTACCAGGTAGGGGCTCTCCAGAAACTCCCCCCCCCCCTCCCCAAGGCAGAGGACCCTGCTCCTTATGGTCACCCAAAACCAACCAGCTCTCTAAAAGAGAAACCCCCAAGGCAGGGGACCCTGCTCCTTATTGTAAATAAAACCAACCAATGAGTACCAGGTGAGGGCTCTCCAGAAAAGGAATCTCTTAAGGCAGGTGACCCTGCTCCTTATGATCACCCAAAACCAACCAACCAGGCAGGGGCTTTCCAAAAGAAACCCCGCCAAGGAAGGAAAGGTAGAAACTAATGCCCACACATTCTCCCTCTAGACTTCAGGGCATATCCAAAGACCCATACCTTGCAATCTGTGAGTACGGAAAAGAGACACCTATAAAGTGCAGTGACAAAATGTGCGCAATTGCTAGGCCTTACGGCATGGTTTAAAAAAATTGTCCTGGTCAGGAGGTGTCAAGCTCAAGTGCTTGCTCTAAAAGTTGTTTCCTTAACATTGTATTGATACTAAGAACACCCCTGGGGTCACCACTCCCTGGGGGCACTTGACACCACATGCTGACCCCTGGCCAGACAAAGCATTACTGTTCGAACCAGGAGGCACTGGGCTCTTGTAATCCCCAAAACTAGGGAAGTACTACTGACCCACACTTTATGTAATGCATGCTCAATTCAGGTTCCTTCCCAAAGGGAAGATCCCTCAGGACTCCCATCATACCAGCCGGAAAACTATACAGCTGGCCACAATGACGGTGGAGCACCGCTACTGGACACTGATAAGAACAGGTACTACACTTGATCTTAACCAAAAGGCAGAGCAGCGATAACCTACCCATCGATCATGACCATGTGATGAGTAGATGATGAACCCGTCATGCCATCTTTCAGTCAAAAGTGGTTGCTGCTTTCCAGACCTCATATTAAAACAGCACTAGACATTGCAGAATCCAGGGAAGTCCTAGGCTCCACCTTGGCGCTGATGTTTCATATAATAGAGAGGAGGTGAGACCTGGAAGGACTTCCCTCAATCTGCTGCACCTGACATCTGGTGAGTGAATTTTACAGTGGGAGGGGGGAAATGAGTAAGCCCTCATTCAGTACTTTTCAACCATTTCTCACCCTATACCAATGGTCTCCAAATTGTGGCCGGGGGGCCATATGCCTTTTGCTTCCTTTTATCCAGCCTTTAGGGCACAATTTCATCCACTCATGCCAACAATAGGGTATAATTCCCTCCACTGACACCAATGAGAGGACACAATTCCTCCCAATCACACCAATTATGGGGCACAATTCCTCCCCTTGACACCAACAATGGGGCACAATTCCTCACAATGACATCAACAATGGGGACCATTGACACCAAATATGGGCCACAATTCCTCCCAATGACACCAAATCTAGGGCACAATTCCTACCAATGACACCAACAATGGTGCACAATTCCTCACAATGACACCAACAATGGGGCCCAATGACACCAATGATGGGGCACAATTCATCCCACTTACACCAAAGAAGGGGCATGGTTTATTACCAATTTTCTGCTTCCTATGGACCCCTAAAGTCTGAAGGACAGTAAACTGGCTCTTTGTTTATAAAGTTTGGAGACCCCTGCTCTATACAAAATTAAAAAAAGAAAAGAAAATATCATTGGGATTGGACTTTAAGCTCACCCTAACACCTAACTTAATCTCCCAACTTTAAAGTGCATCTAAAGTCCACTGTTGAGCAAGAGGAATCCCATAAAGCCGCACATCAATGCAGACCCACTGGTATTGGAATGAATGGCATTTTCAACCTTGGCTTTCAGTCACAGTCTCGGCAAGGGGGCGTGGCCTGGTGGGAGCCCTGGCTGAGGCTGCCATTCATTCCTATACCAGTGGGTCTGCAGTAATGTGCGGCTTTATTGGATCCATCCTTTGCTCAACAGTTGTTTGGAGCCGAGACAAGCTCCCTGCATGGACTGCACTCACAGTGGTGGACAGAGGATTGCTTTCCCTTGAAACTTGAGCGGCACATATATTCCATTACCGGTTCACAGTGCATCTAAAGTCAAAACTAGTTTTGGAGAGAAGAATCAGACCCCCTTCCCTTTTTTCCCTTTTTTTATAGTCTTCTTTTTTCCTCTGGAAAATAGTGGAAGCACGCTATATAAGCTATTAATGTTTGCTAAACTTCACTAAAAAGTTTTCTTGGCTCTGCCGAAGGTCTGGAAGTTGGAAGCGAGCGTTAATTTATCCCATCCACACCCTGGATGATGCACGGTGGAGTTACAGTGAGACATTTTACAGTTGCCGTGTAGTCACAACACCTTTTATCAAATTCCTCTCCGGCAGAAACACATGCGACTGCTCTTTTGGTTTTGGGATGCTTGATGAGCCAAAACTCCCCCTAGTAACATCTGCAGCTTAATAATATTCAAAAACTCTCAGCGAGGATGACACACAACACATTTTAATGCACGCCGAAGGAGTTCTGGATGAACAAAACCTGGATTATCTGAAAGTGCAATTCAATTATCCAGAGGGGATTTAAATCCATAGAATGGCAGGGAAGGGAAAGGTTAAAGGTTGGGTAATGAATAATAACAAGTAAATAACAGCTTGGACATCGAAGGTTGGTTTTAAAGCGAGGTGCGCGCCAAAGCTTTAATCGTGAGAACATGCTTGTATTAAAAGGGGGGGGGGGGGCTTCTTGACCCAAGGCGTTGCCTCGATGTCAGTCAACAGGGTTTGGTGGGCCTGTAGGTGACCACAGATGGACACCAAGGAGCCAGCATGGACCATATTAGTAATAATTTTGCGCCAAAACTTTTATAACATTACATTTTTTGTTCTGTTGGTTTGGCTTTAGAATGAATGTGATAGTATAAACCTTTTCTCAACCTCTCAAACACAGAGGAACCCCTAAAAAAAATTTCAGTCTCTGGAGAAATGACTACCTGTATATCTATAACTCTTCTTTTTTTTTTTTTTCAAGTAACGATTTTTATTAAGCTTTTTTTTCCCAAAAAAACAGAAAGTAAGAAGAAATTTAAAGATATGGGTACAATATAGTTACATAGTTATGTAGGGGAAAACCCAAAACTCATGGGTTTCAGTAACATTTTGACTGTTGAAGCCAGATTGAAAATTATATTTATTTTTACAAACCTGTAAATAGAAAGATATGTTTGGAGAGCAATTCAGTCACATTACATTCTGTTGGTTTGAAAACTGTTGCTCTATCTTCCTAAGGACTTGTATTGCAATTTATACATTCTGAAGTGGGTGGCACCTAGCTAACTAAATTCTTTTGAAGTCCCATTTGAGTCTTTGGTGACATTCTTTGATATGCGGATGGTCATTCATATAGGCTTGTCACTTCCAATGCTCGTTAGCTGAACAGGTCTTCAAAGGTCTAGATAGCAATTTAACAGCTGGAGGTGTAAATGGCTTTTGAACACAACAGCTGTTATACAATATGACTTCTCACAACATATACATCCAATATATTTGCTTAATCATAAATACATGTTTTGATAATCATAAATACATTGTTGATAAATAAAATGGCTGTTCCCTTTTCCCCATCAGTTACATAGTTAGTAAGGTTGAAAAAAGACACAAGTCCATCTGGCTCAACCAATAAAAAAAATAATAAAATAATAATCTAAAATCAAATGAGATTCATAGCGCCCAAAAGAGTGGTGAAGATAGTTGAAACAGCTATCTCAATGGTTATCTTGGAGTATATAAATGAGCAATCACATCAAGATTCAAAAAATAAAATAAAAAGGAAAGGGTTAGGTGGAAAAAGAGAAAGAGGAAAGAAGAAAAGGGAGGTGGGTGCTGTCATTATATTGCGCCAAGGGGCAGGGGGTGGGGCGGGGTTTCAGGGTGGGTACTCCTGAAGATGCCACAGTTCCCAAACACAGTTGCGGGTTTCTAATTTGTTCTGTATTCTGGCAGGCAGTTTCTCCATCAGTTCCACATGCTTAATCCTTTCATAGGGAGCATCAGGAGAAGGAGGAGAGCGTTTGTACAGATACAAGGCAGCGTGTTGCCGTGAGATCTATAACTCTTGATACATTAGTCAGTGTGAAGAAGGCTCTTTACAATGGTCGTTATTGGGAAGAATAACCCCCTTAGGCCCCGTTCACGTATCGCATAATGGGAACGCGGGTTCTCGCTCACGAACTTAAAACCTTTTTTACATGCATTTTCATTTGTTGCGCATAGGGCAGTCCATTTACTTGAACCGGCTACCCTATAAGCGTTTGTCAAGCCAAAGAAGCCCAGGGACCAAATTTGGACCCTAAGCCAGGCATGAATTTACACATGAGTTTTGATGCAATTTTTGCATGTTATGTCATACAACAATAGCAGAAAATTTGCACCTGGAGTGCCATTCAGGACTTGGTTCAGCGCTGATTCTGCCTGCAAATTTTAATCGCTCCAATGTGAATGGGGCCTAGGATAGCCAAAAAAGATCAGGGGTGTCAGTGGGAACTTATCTGAGAGGAGGATAACCACTGGTGACTACAGCAGGAAATTCTTCCATGAGGAACTCAATGTAATAGAAAACTCACATAGTGTGTACTAGAGATCGACTGATTATCGGCAAAGCCGATATATCAACGGCCCATGTGCACTTTCCCCAATATATCGGAATCAGCCCCTGAGGTTACCGATATTACCGATATTTCGGGAAAGTGCTTGTACCGGAGTGGTGCCTGCAGCTAGAGGCATCACCCCGGTACCGGCGACCATAGCTGACGGTCGGCTGTCTTGTAATGACAACCGATGCGGCTGAGAAGCCGCTAGGCTGTCAATACAAGAAGCAGGAGGGGACGTCCCCCCCTCCCGCCGCCTTCCGCGGCTCGCCTGGGTCTCCTGTCCCACCGGGAGACCCGGGCAACCAGCCTGCATGGCCACTGAAGCCGATTCGGCTCTGATCGGGTCTCCATGCAAAAACCCGGAAGTGATGTCATGACATCACTTCCGTGTACTCGGCGCCAGATTAAAAAAAATGACAGCATTCAAAACAGCCAAACTTGGCGTTTTGAATGCTTTTAAGTGCAGAGGAGAGGTTTGGGGTCTTTTAGATCCCTCCATAAGAGTACCTGTCAAGTAAAAAAATGATATATTTTTTAAAATGTCCGAAAATACCGATATGCGATGACCAAAATATCGGTATCGGCAATGAAAAAATGATATTGGTAAATCACTAATATATGTCTATATACAGTATATATATATATATATATATATATATATATATATATATATATATACGCACCTTTTTGCTTAATTTTGCACATATATTTGCACTTTCAGTCTCTTGTAAAGTGCATGTACTATTCTGTATTACATTCATATGAGTGTGCACATTTTTTGCTTAATTTTGCACATGTATTTGCACTTTAAAGTGCAGGTATTGATACACACATAATAATTTGCACTTTATATGTTTACATTTTATTATCAGCGCTGCATTATATATATTTATTGTCTTTCACAAATTGTCATTTGTTTTTGCTGGCTGCTGACTATTAGTGTTGGCGCGGTATACATTTTCTATATACTTACTTATCTGAGAGGCAGAACTGCCACATTGCTCAAGGAACTCCTAGCAACCTTTGGAGGAACCCTGGGATTCCACAGAACTCTGGTTGGGAAACCCTGGGATAATTTATGCCTGAAAGTTAATAGTTATGGGGGCAAAGTTATAGGTAATCCTAAGGAGGCCAGTCACACTTGAAACAACTTGCATGCCTGAAACAACGCAAGGCATTGCCCCCCACCGCCAGCACACAGCTGCGACCAGACTGCTTGATAAAAAAAAAAAAAAAAAAACAGTTCTCTGTTGTAACTTTAAGCCGGCGGTGGGGTCAAAGTCACATTTCATTCATTTTTATGCATTGCAGCTAAGCTGGTCAGAAATGGACGATGACTTTGGGTGAGCTCTGGTTTGTTGCAGAAAAATGCAATGTGTCTGCTTTTTTATGCAACATACAGCAACAAACCTCAAGGCAGAGTTGTTTAAACAGAGCACATAGAAAACTGTGTTTTTTTTCTGTACTTGCTAAATCTTTAAAGGGCTAAAACATAGGGAAGGTGCATATATTGCAGAGATGCACTGAATAATTAAATAATAATAATAATAATATTAATAAAACAATAATAATAATAATAATAATAATAATAGTACATTATATCAATAAATAATAGTAATACTACTAATAATAATATTAATAATTAAAAATAGCAATAGTAATAATAATAGTGATAATATTAAAAATAATAATAATAAGAATTATTATTTTTTTCTGTACTTGCTAAATCTTTAAAGGGATAAAACACAAGGAATATGCATGTATTGCAGAGATGCAATGAATAAATAAATAAACAACAATAATAATAATAACAACAACAACAGCAATAATAATAATACTACATTATATAAATATATAATAATACTACCAATAATATTAATAATAACAATTGCAATAGTAATAACAATAATAATATTAGTGATAATATTAATAATAATAATAATAATAATAATAATAATAATAATAATAATAATAATAATAAATGCGAGTATTTCAACATATTACAAGCAGTGTTGATTGGAAGTCCGGAGCTCACTGCATTTCAATAGGTTTTCTTTCTGTACTTGTTAAATCTTTAAAGGGTTAAAACATAAGGAATGTACATGTATTGCAGAGATGCATTGAATAAATAAATAATAATAATATTAATAACAACAATAATACATTATATCAATAAATAATAATAATAATATTAATATTGACAATTGTAATACCAATAATTGTGATAATGTTAAAAAAAAAATAATAATAATAAAAAATAATAATAAATGAGAGGATTTCAGCATAGTACAAGCAGTGTTGTTTGGAAGTCAGGAGTTCACTGAATTTCAACAGGTTTTTTTTTTTTTCTGTACTTGTTAAATCTTTAACGGGATAAAACATAGGGAATGTACATGTGTTGCAGAGATGCACTGAATAAATATATAATAATAACATTAATAACAACAATAATAATACATTATATCAATAGATATTAATAATAATATTAATATTAACAATAGCAATTGTAATACCAATAATAGTGATAATGTTAAAAAATAAAAATAATAATAATAATAATAATAATAATAATAATAAATAATAATAAATGAGAGGATTTCAGCATAGTACAAGCAGTGTTGTTTGGAAGTCACGAGCTCACAGAATTTCAACAGGTTTTTTTTTTTTCTGTTCTTGTTAAATCTTTAAAGGGATAAAACATAGGGAATGTACATGTGTTGCAGAGATACGCTGAATAAATAATAATAATGATAATAATAATAATAATAATAATAGTATTAATAATAGTATTAAATAGTTTCTGTAAATAAATAGCAATAGTGATGACAAAAACAATATTAATATTAAATGGAAAAAATGTGTGTGTGTATATATATATATATCTATGCTATACAGTATATCTATCTATTATATCTATCTATCTATATATCTATCTATCTATATATATATATATATATATATAGATATAGATATATAGATATATATTTATATATAGATATATAGATATAGGTATGTATATATATCTATATATAAATATATATGTGTGTGTATATATATTTATATATGTATAGTAAAATTTTTAAAGTGGCCCTGTCTTTTCTCGCAAAGAAACCTTTACAGCTCCAACTAAATATCAGAGCCGCCTCTCTGCTCCCTGACTATCCTGAGACGTCATCCCTCCCCACCGCCTATAATGACACTAATATGATCATGCAGCTCTTTTCACCAACCTGACGGATTGAGCATCATCTATATTACAGTCATCTTCTGTTCTCTGAAGATACTCGGCCCTGACAGCTTGCCACGCCGGGATAAAAACTGACCTTGACTATTTTTTTTTTTTTTTGTTTTCTCAACAGAATTGTTGGAAAGCAAAAGAGATTATAGCGCTGTTATGTAACATTTCTTTACATGTGACATCCTGTTTTCCTTTTTTTTTTTTTTTTGTTACATTGTTATATGGTGATATTTGAGCTAAATCTAAAGAGCAAAAGGGATGGAAGAACTTTGATTCAGTCACAGATGGTTCTTCGTTTATAGTTTAATCAGATCTAAACCCTAACCTGCAGGTATTTAGTTTGCTAAAGCACTGTGTATCATAAACAGTTTTCCTTTTTTTTCCAGAAAATTGTATTTTCTATTAAGTAGATGCCTCTGACTGGTGAGCTAATCTCTCTGTTTTCTCCTCCTATCAGTGTGTTCTTTTTCTGGTAAAGGAGACTTGATTTTTCTCTGCTGCAGTTTTACTTACAGGTCTTCTCTCTTCCCCAGTCTGTGACTGGACAGTGAAATGAGAAGCGGTAGACTGATGAGCTCATCTCTCTGTTTTCTCCTCCTATCAGCATGTTCTTTGTCTGGTAAAGGAGACTTGATTTTTCTCTGCTGCAGTTTCACTTACAGGTCTTCTCTCTTCCCCAGCCTATGACTGGACAGTGAAATGAGAAGCGGTAGACTCATGAGCTCATCTCTCTGTCCCTCTGCTCTCTCCTCCTATCAGCATGTTCTTTGTATGGCAGAGGAGACCTGATTTTTCTCTGCTGCAGTTCCCTTTTACTTACAGGTCTTCTCTCTCCCCTCCCCTCCTCTCCCTCCCCTCCCCTCCTCTCCCCTTAGGCTGGACAATGAAAGGAAAAGCAGTTGACTGACAAGCTGATCTTTCTGCTCTCCACGTTTATTGTTAGCACATGAGCAGTGCCATCTTAGGAACATTCAAGGGCCCCAGGTAATGCAGTGCACTGGGGCCCCGCCTACACAATCACCAACACGAGAATAAAAATGCAAATTATCGATAAGGCGATATTTATTGGTACAGCAGTGCCAGGCTAATAACAGCTTCCAAGTTCGGGGGCTGGGTCCGGTGAACACACACACCATTGGGAGTCAGACTCGACTGTCCTATGTGTGCCTGTTTCCATGGAGGCGGACAGGCATTCCTGCAGTTGTGGGCTCCCCCTCCATGACCCAAGTGGCCTGACAGCAGCGCAGGGCCGACAGACGCTTGCCACCTGCTAAGTTCGGCGGTGGGATGCACACGGTAATCACGACTACTGCTTGGCTGGGGCTGGGTCACTGGGCAGGTGGGGCCCCCCGGGCAAGTGGGGCCCCTGGGCAACTGCCCAGCGTGCCCATTTGGTAAGATGGCTCTGCACATGAGTACTGCAGCACAACTGGCTGGCTTTTTGTGCTGCTTCTTTCTCTCCCAGCCTAAACTTTGTTGTACAGGAGATTGCAAGAGACTGATACCAAGTCCAATATGGGTAGATGAAAGACCTAATTGGATGACATTCAGTTTGCTTAAAGGGTAACTCAACTTTCGTGGGGGAAAAAAATAGCAAATAAAAAAAAAAAACCAATACAGCGTATACAATTGTGACACAAATCATATTGTAATTGAATGTTATTAAAAATGACCTTTCCATTTCAGTCTGCAGCAGAAGCGGTTAAGATAATACTTGGTGATCCTGCCATGAAGGTCCTTGTTCAGGAACTTCCTGTGATAGGGTGACAACTCTGCCAATTGTGCTCCGGGACTGCCACCATGTCCGGTGCTCCCCCAATGGAGACTATAGGATACACTATATGGTAGACAGTCTAGGAGCGGTGATGCACACAATGCTTAAAGCCTAACTCCACTTTTGATGAGAAAAAAACATTCCCCTCTGGGTGATCTCTGTACATTGCAAGGATTATAACAAACTTTGTTGCAGATTTCTAACTTTTGTTATTGTGAAGAAATCATTGTTGGTTCCTCTGTGCTGAGTGGGTCTAATGGGAGTGGTTTCATAATTATCTATCAGCTGTGCAGCTACAGGGCACTAATGGGGAAATCTGCTGGGCCTGCATCCCTTTTAGACGTGTTCCTATTGGGAGTCTCTCACCAAAAATGACATTTTTGCTGCAGGGGATGCCAGAAATCTGACTTGTATCTTAGGCAGACTTCTGGGAAAACTGGTGAGCCAATCACACAAGCAGGAAATGATGTTTCTGGGGGTGTGGTCAGTATATATTCTGTGTACAGAACAGCTCCAGGCGCCCATATTGTATTGCATTTTCAGAAAATTACAACAGCTGCAGATTGAAAAGGAAAGGTAATAACATTCAATTACAATATGATTTGTGTCACAATTGTATACGCTATATTGTTTTTTCTTTATTTGCTATTTTTTTCCCCCACGAAAGTGGAGTTACCCTTTAAAGAGTAACTCCACTTTTGTTGTGAAAAAAACCCACTCCCCTCTGGGTGATCCCTGTACATTGCAGGGAATTCACCAAACATTGTTACAGATTCCTGCCTTTTGTTATTCTGAAGGAATAGCTGTTTGTCTGGGTCCATGTAAAGAAGTGAATCTGTATGGGAGTGATTTTATAATTATCAATCAGCTGCTGCACCTGCAGGGTTCTAATGAGGAAAAATACAGGGTCTGCATTCTTTTAGATGTGATTTCCCTTTAGGAGTATCTCACCAAAAATGACATTTTTGTTGCAGGGGATGCCCAAAATCTGACTTGTATCTTAGTGCAGACTTCTGGGAAAATCAGTGAGGCAATCACACAAACAGGAAATTACATTTTTGGTGGGAGTCTTGTATACCCTCAGTGTACAGAACCCTTGCAGGTTGACATATTGCATTGTACGGAAATCATGGGTCATGGAGGCTTTGGGTAGTGGCCTTGATGTACTTGGGATCTGTGTTTCCAGCAAGGCTATATCAGCTTTGAGTTTCTATGTTCTCCCCATGTTTATGTGGGTTTCTCCAGATGCTCCAGTTTCTTTCTACTTTCAAAGTCTAACTTGTAAATCAATTGTTTTCTGGCCATAATGGTCTTCATATGCAGCTTGTGTTTTTATGACTATGGTTGGGACATCAGAATGTAATGCCTCGTTTCCACTGAGCGGATCGGTTCGGGTCGGTTCGGTACGGTACGCTAATTTGAGTGTTTCCATTATGAAAGTGGCCCATACAACCGAACCAAACCGCACCATTCCTGGTCCTGCTTCAGATGAAGGGCCATAGGAAATGGTACGGTACGGTTAGGGCGGAGCTACTGGCGTCACACGATAGATTCCACTGATTGGCGGACAGGAAACAATCAATGCTCACGTCAAATGAAATAGCAAAACAAACACCTCATTTGGTGTAAACCCCGCATGGTCCTTGGTGGCCCGACTTGCAGTGGAAACGCTCACCTGAATAGACCGGACCATTCTAACCCTTCCAAACTGTACCGACCCGAACCGTTCCACTCAGTGGAAACGAGGCATAAGTGTCAGAGATGGACGTAATGTTCTATCTATTGTAAGAGCACTGAAGGATTACATTTTACATTATATGAGCTTATAAGTTGTACATTGTTGTTACATGTGGCTGGGGAGCTATCTAGTGCAGCTCAGGAAATGCATGCATCTTGCAATAAACCATAGCTAGAAGTATTTCACTGAGCAACTTTAAGGTAGGAGGTGTTAAGCTAGTTTTGGTCACAGTAGGTGTGCATCTGCAAGGCATGCGAACCACAAAAGTAGGCCGTGCTTATGGCGCCTCCTCTCTAACTGAATACCTCTAAGCAACAGTGCTGTTCTACATTGAATTTCTTCATATATAGACTCTTTCATGTAAGTTCTTTGGTGTGCAAAATCAAAGTTTTATTGAAGTAGGGCAGGGGTCTCCAAACTTTCTGACTTTCAGACTTTAGCGGGACCAGACTGTGGACAGCAGGAATGGAAATTTACCTGTCATCGCCACATTTGGTTTTAGGTGGAGAATAGTGCCCCATCATTGGGAGGAATAGTGCACCATTGTTGGTGTCAGTGGGAGAAATGGAGCCCCATTGTTGATGTCAGTTGGCAGGATAGTGTCCCGTATCAGTGGGAGGAATAGTGCCCCATCATTGGTGTCAGTGGAAGGAATAGTGCCCCATCATTGGTGTCAGCGGGAGAAATAGTGCCCCATCATTGGTGTCAGCGGGAGAAATTGTGCCCCATCATTTGTGTCAGTGGGAGGAATAGTGCCCCATCATTGTTATCAGTGGGAGGAATAGTGCCTCATCATTGGTGTCAGTGGGAGGAATAGTGCCCCATCATTGGTGTCAGTGGGAGGAATAGTGCCCCATCATTGGTATCAGTGGGAGGAATAGTGCCCCATCATTGGTGTTAGTGGGAGGAATAGTGCCCCATCATTGGTGTCAGTGGAAGGAATAGTGCCCCATCATTGGTGTCAGTGGAAGGAATAGTGCCCCATCATTGGTGTCAGCGGGAGAAATAGTGCCCCATCATTGGTGTCAGCGGGAGAAATAGTGCCCCATCATTGGTGTCAGTGGGAGGAATAGTGCCCCATCATTGGTGTCAGTAGGAGGAATAGTGCCCCATCATTGGTATCAGTGGGAGGAATAGCGCCCCATCATTGGTGTCAGTGGGAGGAATAGTACCCCATCATTGGTGTCAGTGGGAGGAATAGTGCCCCATCATTGATGTCAGTGGGAGGAATAGTGCCCCATCATTGGTGTTAGTGGGAGGAATAGTGCCCCATCATTGGTGTTAGTGGGAGGAATAGTGCCCCATCATTGGTGTCAGTGGGAGGATAAGTGTCCCATTGTTGGTGTCAGTGGAAGAATAGTGTTCCTTTGTTGGTGTCAGTGAATTAGTTAAAAAAACTTGTTTGGGAATTCACACCATTAAACCTTATGATGTAGCTTCCCAAGTCCATCTGTGACCAACATTTGGGATCTCTTTAAGGAAGCCATGTACTGTGGAAGCTGTGCCCAAAAATTGGCAAGCAAGGATCAAAGGACCAGTCACTGATATTGTCTGTGGCCTCCCTGTAGTTGATCTTTTCTTGATTACTGATTTCAAGAGGAAGTAAAGCTTCCTCTGTAACTTGTACCTATAGGTAAGCCTATGATAAGGCCTATGATAAGGCTTACCTAAAGGTAGTGTAAATATCTCCTAAACATGTACCGTTTAGGAGATATTTACTTGACATGTAGCCAGTGACATCATTGGCGCATGAGCTCTGAAGGAACGGCCGCTCGCGTCGTTCCTTCAGAGCCCTGTGCCGTGAATGGCAGCTCCCAACCTCTTTAACCATGGCTTGTTCTACAGTGTGTCTCTGTGTGGAGGTGGTTATCTTGGTAAAGGAGCAAGGATTTGCTTCCTCGTGTCAGAGCTCCAGCCCTGATGACTGGTGATCTACTGACTTGGGGATAATGATTAAGAAGCAGTAGGAAAGGTGGGGGAAACACAGGTCACCATTGAATGCAGGTCACAATGGATTAAACAGAAGCAGGGAAGTAATAATAAAAGAATAAAAGAATAATGAGCAGCACAGTAGTGACATCACCATATCTCACTCCAAATCTGGTGAGACAAAAGCTGGCTATAGATGGATCGAAATTTGCCCAGGTTCAGCAGGGACCAACTGAATTTCAATCCATCAGTGGCCATTCCTATTCCCAAGGAGTCGATGTAATGATTGACTCCTCTTAAATGGGACTGTTGAGTATATTTTCATTCAATTAGCGATTAGCAGTGTTGATCAGTGTATTCTGAAAGCAGAGGAATCCCACTGTCGGAATACAATAGCGTAATGTGGAAGATTCTCCCATTGGGGGAATCCTGTAAGCCAACTTGGTGCGTCACTCAAAGCTAAGAGGGAACTGATTCCTCTGGCCCTCAGACATAGAGGTGTTGGCTTGAGCATTCACACATTCTACAGTGATAGATCCTTACGTGAGAAGAAAGCTGCACTCTCAGCCCCACCGAAGTGTGAATATCAGTGTGAAATGGCCTCAGAAAGCTCACCTACACAAGCCATGCCCCCTGACCCCCCCTGATACGTTTCACCCTGCCCACCTGGGCTTAGTCATGGACTTAGACTTAGGAATAGTCATTGACATACTCTATGACTAAGCCCTGGTGGGTAGAGCGAAATACATCAGGGGCATGGCTTACATAGGAGAGCAGCCTGAGGCCATTTCACATTGATATTCACACTTCGCTCTGGCTGGGAGTGCGGCTTTCTATGACTTATGGATGGGGAAACCTGTTTTTTCTTTTTTGATTATCTATGACCAGCTTAGATATACAACTATGGGGCTCAAGGCTCTTGAAGTGCACTGCTGTTTTTTAGGAGAAATTCAAAAGGTAGATTTTCTCAAGCATACTCCCTAAAACAACTAACCTTTCTAGATGTTTCTTATAACAAAGTAAATCTTGACTTGTTTGAGCTCAGGTTTTCAGTGGCTCATCACTGTGTTATTCAACATTTGGCATGCAAGAAGACCAACACTGTTATTGATGGGAGCTTGGTATGACCTGACTCAGGCCCTCTAGACCAGTGGTCTACAAACTGTAACCTCAAGGGCCAGATGCAGCCCTATACTTGCTTTTATCTGGCCCTTGAGGTGCTGTTATATTCTCTGACACCAATGAAGGGCACAATTCCTCTCAATGACACCAACAATGAGGCACAGTTCCTCCTGATAACACCAACAGTGGGGCCCATTGACACCAATGTTGGGGAACATTTTCTCCCAATAACACCAACAATGGGGCCAAATGACACCAATGATGGGGCACAACTCCTCCCAATTACACCAATGATGGGGCACAATTCCTCCCAATGACAACCAACGATGGAGCACAGTTCCTCCCAATAACACCAACAATGGGTCCCAATGACATCAATGATGGGGCACAACTCCTCCCAATTACACCAATAATGGGGCACAATTCCTCCCAGTGACAACCAACGATGGAGCACAGTTCCTCCCAATAACACCAACAATGGGTCCCAATGAAACTAATGATGGGGCACTATTCCTTCCAATGACATCAACAATGGGGCCCAATGACATCAATGATGGGGCACAATTTCTCCCAATGACACCAACAATAGGGCCCAAAGACACCAATGATGGGGCACAATTCTTACTGACACCAATGATGAGGGATTGTTTACTGATACTGGGACATTTTGTACTCCTGATGGCCACAGTCCATCCCCCTAAAGTCTGAAGGACAGTAAACAGGCCCTTTTTATAAAAAAAAGTTTGGAGACCCCTGCTCTAGACCTACCAAAAGAGCTGGAACCACTCTAAGAATTCATCGCCTTAATATGGTCTGATACAAGGCAGATGGTAGTGTAAGGCAGAATATTAGTGCCATTTCATACCCCTCATGGGACAGTTTATACTCTTCTCCTCCTATGGTGCCCATTATCAGCGTCAGAAGAGGCTGGCCAAAACAATAAGTCCACCATTGGCACCACCTCCGCCAGCATGCCACTGATTCACAAACGGAAAAACCAACACATCAAAACATCTCTGTCTACCAGCAAGGCATCTCGGCTGACACAAATTTATTTCATTGTCATGGCGCTAATTTTATCACGCCACCCGGAGCTCCCTGACAAATGATCCCCCTCTGAATCAGTCTGCCTTTAACATGCGCTCTACCTGTCATCTCTCTACCAGGTAAATAACTGATTGTTGACCTTCCCGGGGCACCGTCACTTTTCCTAATCAGATCCTGAAATCTGTGTAACAACACTCCATTTGTTTGATAGACAAAAGAACAATTGCTCTTGAAGTAATGTGATTTCTAAATAGACATTGCCTGTCAAAAAATAAATGCATTAGAAGTAAAATGTAGCTCAAGGAGACAATTAGCAAACAGAGGTGACACTCATAACAGGTGCACCTATTATTCCCGAAGCTCGTGGCAATATATTCACATCTTTAGGCTGACGGTGGATCATGTGACAGTTGGGTGAATTATCTATCCCCGTCTTGTGACTGATGGAAGCCCCGGCTGCAGTCTCCGATCATCTCAAAATGCATCTCACAAATTATATAGTAGCTGTTAAAATGCAGATTTTTTTTTTCTCTCCTGGAAGAACAATAGTGTGCCAGCTTCCATAAAGTGCTATAGACCGTTTGAATACGCTATTTACAAGGGCTGTTAAAGCTGTGACAGTTCGGTGTGCGGCGTGATAATCTCTCCACTATCTTGTGTTGTGGCGTCTCGGATTGGTGACAAATGTCCTCTTTGTTTTCGCAGAGGGGTGACAGTTTAATGGCAGCGATACATAAGGCGATTATCACAAGCGACGCAGTGGCTTCGAGCTTGCGACGATCAGGTGAACAGGGGTTAATGAACAGGACATTTAAAGGAACACTCCAGTTAGGTATTAAAAAAAACAAAACAAAATCCAAAAATATGAATGTCAGAGGACGTATTACAGATGTTAAGTGGCTTTTGCTTTCATTTAATGTTCATCTTGTACATCTGCATCTAAAGCAAGCAGTTGCTAAAATTTTGTTTTCTGAATGGCTTTGTATTTGTGAAATGTAGACTAGCATGTTTCTTGGTTCCTCTGTCGCTCCCAGAGGGGGAGGTTGCACAGAAAGGAGTCATGTGACAATAAGCTGCGGTTCTGGAGCTGCCAAAACCTGCTGAATCTGTCTGGAATGGATAATATAAGCTCAACTTGGAGATTAGATTCGAAGTTAGAGATTTGCCAAATTAATAGTGGATCGTGATCATGCCATTGTGTAGTTTCCAGAGGGAAGGTTTAAGATCTGCTATAATTAACGTTGAGGTTAGAGGGATGAGAGTAGGGATTGATGTGAATGTACAATATATATGTGTAAAGCACTGTAAATTGGCGCAATATTAGTACCTGTCATAAACAAAAATTAACAAATCAGCCAAATGTAAGGTTCAATTGTAATCATGCTGTTGTGTATTCAACAGAGGGGAGGTCAAGACCTGTCAAAATTAGAGTTGAGGATATAGATTTGCCAAATTCAAGATTGAGTTGTGTTTGCGCCAATATGTAGTCAATAATGAGGAGGTTAAGGATCTACCTACACTAAAGTTGAGGTTATAAATTTGCCAAATTGAAGATTCAGTTGTATTTGCGCAGGTATGTAGTCAACAGAAGAGAGGTTAAAGATTTGCCAAGTTCAAGATTCGATCATGCTTTTGTTGGTGTAGTCAGCAGAGGGGAGATTAAAGATCTGCCAAGATTAGAGGAGAGGTTAGAAATGTCCCAAATTCAAGATTAGTTTGCGATTGTGCCGGTATGTAGTCAATGGAAAGGGAGGTTAAAGATTTGCCAAGTTCAAAATTCAATCATGCTCGAGTTGATGTGTGGTCAACAGAAGGGGGATTAAAGAGGAAGTAAACCCTCCTCTACAACTTGTACCTATAGGCAAGCCTATGATAAGGCTTACCTATAGGTACTGTAAATATCTCCTAAACATGTACCGTTTAGGAGATATTTACCTTACATGTCGCCAGTGACGTCACTGGCGCATGCGCTCTGAAGGAACGGCCGATCGTGCCGTTCCTTCAGAGCCCCGTGCCGTGACTGTCGGCTCCCGCGCGCGTGCGCGGGAGTGACGTCACCGCGGCTCCGGCCAATCAGATGGCCGGATGCCGCGATCCCGGAAGACATGTCTAGTCGCCCGTCATAGAGGTGAGTGAGCGGCACGGCGGGGGCTCGTTCTGAGGTAAGTATTGCATAATGAGCTAATATGCAATGCATACTAGCTCATTATGTCTTTCTTTTGCAGGGTGTAAAAAAAAAAAAAATCAAACGAGTTTACAACCTCTTTAAAGATCTGCCAAGATTGGAGAAGAGGTTAGGGATTTCCCAAATTCAAAATTCAGTTGTGATTGTGTTGGAATGTAGTCAACGGAAGGGAGGTAAAGATTTGCCAAGTTCAAGATTCAGTTGTGATTGTGAAAGTATGTAGTCAAAGGAAGAAAGCTTAAAGATTTGCCAAGTTAAAGATTCAGTTGTGATTAAGTCGGTATGTAGTCAACAGAAAGGGAGATTAAAGATTTTCCAAGTTCAAGATTCAGTTGTGATTGTGAAAGTATGTAGTCAATGGAAGGGAGGTTAAAGATTTGCCAAGTTCAAGATTCAGTTGTGATTAGGCCGGTATGTAGTCAACGTAAAGGGAGGTTAAAGATTTGCCAAGTTCAAAATTCAATCATGCTCGTGTTGATGTTTGGTCAACAGAAGGGGGATTAAAGATCTGCCATGATTAGAGAAGAGGTTAGGGATCTCCCAAATTCAAAATTCAGTTGTGATTGTGTTGGAATGTAGTCAACGGAAAGGGAGGTTTAAGATTTGCCAAGTTCAAAATTTAGATCATGCTCGTGTTAATGTGTGGTCAACAGAGGGGGGATTAAAGATCTGCCAAGATTAGAGAAGAGGTTAGGGATTTCCCAAACTCAAAATTCAGTTGTGATTGTGTCGGGATGTAGTCAATGGAAGGGAGGTTAAAGATTTGCCAAGTTCAAGATTTAGTTGTAATTGTGAAAGTAAGTAGTCAACGGAAGAGAGTTTAAAGATTTGCCAAATTTAAGATTTAGTTGTGATTAGGCCGGTATGTAGTCAACGGAAAGGGAAGTTAAAGATTTTCCAAGTTCAAAATTCAATCATGCTTGTGTTGATGTGTGGTCAACAGAAGAGGGATTAAAGATCTGCCAAGATTGGAGAAGAGGTTAGGGATTTCCCAAATTCAAAATTCAGTTGTGATTGTGTCGGAATGTAGTCAACGGAAGGGAGGTAAAGATTTGCCAAGTTCAAGATTCAGTTGTGATTGTGAAAGTATGTAGTCAATGGAAGAAAGCTTAAAGATTTGCCAAGTTTAAGATTCAGTTGTGATTAAGCCGGTATGTAGTCATCAGAAAGGGAGATTAAAGATTTTCCAAGTTCAAGATGCAGTTGTGATTGCATCTGTATGTAGTCAATGGAAGGGAGGTTAAAGATTTGCCAAGTTCAAGATTCAGTTGTGATTGTGAAAGTATGTAGTCAACGGAAAAGATTTTAAAGATTTGCCAAGTTTAAGATTCAGTTGTGATTAGGCCTGTATGTAGTCAATGGAAAGGGAGGCTAAAGATTTGACAAGTTCAAAATTTGATCATGCTCGTGTTGATGTGTGGTCAACAGAAGGGGGATTAAAGATCTGCCAAGATTAGAGAAAAGGTTAGGGATTTCCCAAATTCAAAATTCAGTTGCGATTGTGTCGGAATGTAGTCAACAGAAGGGAGGTAAAGATTTGCCAAGTTCAAGCTTCAGTTGTGATTGTGAAAGTATGTAGTCAACGGTAGAAAGCTTAAAGATTTGCCAAGTTTAGGATTCAGTTGTGATTAAGCCAGTATGTATTCAACAGAAAGGGAGATTAAAGATTTTCCAAGTTCAAGATTCAGTTGTGATTGCATCTGTATGTAGTCAATGGAAGGGAGGTTAAAGATTTGCCAAGTTCAAAATTTAGTTGTGATTGTGAAAGTATGTAGTCAACGGAAGGGAGGTAAAGATTTGCCAAGTTCAAGATTCAGTTGTGATTGTGAAAGTATGTAGTCAATGGAAGAAAGCTTAAAGATTTGCCAAGTTTAAGATTCAGTTGTGATTAAGCCGGTATGTAGTCATCAGAAAGGGAGATTAAAGATTTTCCAAGTTCAAGATGCAGTTGTGATTGCATCTGTATGTAGTCAATGGAAGGGAGGTTAAAGATTTGCCAAGTTCAAGATTCAGTTGTGATTGTGAAAGTATGTAGTCAACGGATAAGATTTTAAAGATTTGCCAAGTTTAAGATTCAGTTGTGATTAGGCCTGTATGTAGTCAATGGAAAGGGAGGCTAAAGATTTGACAAGTTCAAAATTTGATCATGCTCGTGTTGATGTGTGGTCAACAGAAGGGGGATTAAAGATCTGCCAAGATTAGAGAAAAGGTTAGGGATTTCCCAAATTCAAAATTCAGTTGTGATTGTGTCGGAATGTAGTCAACAGAAGGGAGGTAAAGATTTGCCAAGTTCAAGCTTCAGTTGTGATTGTGAAAGTATGTAGTCAACGGTAGAAAGCTTAAAGATTTGCCAAGTTTAGGATTCAGTTGTGATTAAGCCAGTATGTATTCAACAGAAAGGGAGATTAAAGATTTTCCAAGTTCAAGATTCAGTTGTGATTGCATCTGTATGTAGTCAATGGAAGGGAGGTTAAAGATTTGCCAAGTTCAAAATTTAGTTGTGATTGTGAAAGTATGTAGTCAACGGAAGAGAGTTTAATGATTTGCCAAGTTTAAGATTCAGTTGTGATTAGGCCGGTATGTAGTCAACGTAAAGGGAGGTTAAAGATTTGCCAAGTTCAAAATTCAATCAGGCTCGTGTTGATGTGTGGTCAACAGAAGGGGGATTAAAGATCTGCCAAGATTAGAGAAAAGGTTAGGGATTTCCCAAATTCAAAATTCAGTTGTGATTGTGTCGGAATGTAGTCAACAGAAGGGATGTAAAGATTTGCCAAGTTCAAGCTTCAGTTGTGATTGTGAAAGTATGTAGTCAACGGAAGAAAGCTTAAAGATTTGCCAAGTTTAGGATTCAGTTGTGATTAAGCCAGTATGTATTCAACAGAAAGGGAGATTAAAGATTTTCCAAGTTCAAGATTCAGTTGTGATTGCATCTGTATGTAGTCAATGGAAGGGAGGTTAAAGATTTGCCAAGTTCAAAATTTAGTTGTGATTGTGAAAGTATGTAGTCAACGGAAGAGAGTTTAATGATTTGCCAAGTTTAAGATTCAGTTGTGATTAGGCCGGTATGTAGTCAACGTAAAGGGAGGTTAAAGATTTGCCAAGTTCAAAATTCAATCAGGCTCGTGTTGATGTGTGGTCAACAGAAGGGGGATTAAAGATCTGCCAAGATTAGAGAAGAGGTAAGGGATTTCCCAAATTCAAAATTCAATTGTGATTGTGTTGGAATGTAGTCAACAGAAGGGAGGTTAAGATTTGCCAAGTTCAAGATTCAGTTGTGATTGTGAAAGTATGTAGTCAACGGAAGAAAGCTTAAAGATTTGCCAAGTTTAAGATTCAGTTGTGATTAAGCCGGTATGTAGTCAACGGAAAGGGTGATTAAAGATTTTCCAAGTTCAAGATTCAGTTATGATTGCATCTGTATGTAGTCAATGGAAGAGAGGTTAAAGATTTGCCAAGTTCAAGATTCAGTTGTGATTGTGAAAGTATGTAGTCAATGGAAGAGAGTTTAAAGATTTGCCAAGTTTAGGATTCAGTTGTGATTAGGCCGGTATGTAGTCAACGGAAAGGGAGGTTTAAGATTTGCCAAGTTCAAAATTCGATCATGCTCGTGTTAATGTGTGGTCAACAGAAGGGGGATTAAAGATCTGCCAAGATTAGAGAAGAGGTTAGGGATTTCCCAAACTCAAAATTCAGTTGTGATTGTGTCGGGATGTGGTCAACGGAAGGGAGGTAAAGATTTGCCAAGTTCAAGATTCAGTTGTGATTGTGAAAGTATGTAGTCAACGGAAGAAAGCTTATAGATTTTCTAAGTTTAAGATTCAGTTGTGATTAAGCTGGTATGTAGTCTAGAGAAAGGGAGATTAAAGATTTTCCAAGTTCAAGATTCAGTTGTGATTGTGTCAGTATGTAGTCAATGGAAGGGATGTAAAGATTTGCCAAGTTCAAGATTCAGTTGTGATTAATCCGGTATGTAGTCAACAGAAAAGGCTATTAAAGATTTTCCAAGTTCAAGATTTAGTTGTGATTGCATCTATATGTATTCAATGGAAGGGAGGTTAAAGATTTGCCAAGGTGAAGATTCAGCTGTGATTGTGCCAGTATGTAGTCAACAGAAGGGAGGTTAAAGATTTTCAAAGTTCAAGATTCGATCATGCTCATGTCGATGTGTTATCAACGGAAGGGAGATTAAAGATCTGCCAAGATTAGAGAAGAAGTTAGAGATTTGCCAAATTCAAGATTCAGTTTCGATTGTTCCATTATGTAGTCAACGGGGGGGGGGGGGTCTTAAAGAACCACTAGGATTAGAGATGAGGTTATATATCTGCCAAGTTCAGAATTCAAACGTGATTGTGCTGATGTGTAAGTCAATGGAGGGGAGATTAAATATCTGCCAAGACTAGAGATGAGATATAGGTCTGCCAAATTCAAGATTTGAACAAGATTGTGCCGATGTGTAGTCAATGGAGGGAAGGTTGAAGATGAGGTTTTAGATCTGCTATATTCAAGATTCAATCCTGACTGTGCGATCTGCAATCAACAGAGGGGAGGTTAAAGATATGCCAAGAGTTGAGGTTAGAGATTTGCCAAATTCAAGATTCAGTTGTGTTTAGGCCGGTATGTATTTGACAAAGGGGAGGTTAAGGATCTACCAAATGTAAGATTTGATCGTGATCATGCTGTTGTGAAGTCAACAGAGGGGAGGTTAAAGATCTGTCAAAACTAGAGATGAGGTTATAGGTATACCAAACTCAAGTTTCAATTTTGATTGTATTGTTGTGTAGTCAACAGAGGGAAGGTTAAAGTTCAGCCAAGATTATAGATGAGGGTATAGATTTGCCAGATTCAAGATTTGTGATT
The DNA here is from genome assembly GCF_965119305.1 of Pelophylax lessonae. Taxonomy (NCBI): domain Eukaryota; kingdom Metazoa; phylum Chordata; class Amphibia; order Anura; family Ranidae; genus Pelophylax; species Pelophylax lessonae. Next base: position 222,749,806 of record NC_138777.1, read on the forward strand.
GTGCTGGTAGTGGACGCAATGGAGGTGAGAATAAAGATGTACCAAGATTAGAGGTGAGGTTATGGATCATGACCACGCCAATGTTGTCAACGAAGGTTATAGATTTGCCAAGTTCAGATTGTAATTGCCATTTGGCTGATTAGTTCCTCTAGAAAATGTATAAATGTCTTCCAGTTTTTTTTTTTTTTTAAGTGTATGTAAACAACCCATTCAGTTTAAAACAGAAATGAACGGCAAAACATTTGTGTATATAATATATATATATATATATATAAAGAAGTTATAAATACTTTTCACATAATCTCTGTTCTTAGCTGCATACGGGGTTTAGAGAGCTGGGGATGGAGAAACAGCAGTACACTGATCTTTTTAGTGCCTGTTCTCCCAGCACAGCCAGAAAACTGACCACACAGAGATAGATGTGCTTTCATAAGTGTGGGCAGTTTGAAATAAGAAAGCAGGGAGAATGGCAGGAACACCGGGGATTTTTCAAAATAAAAGCAATACAAAGAGAACAGGATACTTTTTAATAAAAGTACATGGTACAACAGGCACATATCAGCAATATGAACTGTTGGGGTAATATATACTTTAAAAGTTTTATGTTATATTAAAAAAAACAGTTCCACCATCCCCATGCACCATATGCTCTGGTATCCCCTTGGCTGGAAGATTAAACCTATGAGCTCCCTACCGTTCTGATACTATGTGGCCTTGCGCATTAGGTGACTTCTTTAAAAGGGGCCCTAGAACTATGGAACCCCTTTAGTCCAGTAATGGTTAATAGGCTTCCCTACACCAGATTGGTTTTTATTTATTATAGGCGTTTTTTAGCGCTCACTTTAGCCTCTGCCTTCAAGGAGGTTACAATTTAAGGCCCGTGTTTTGCATGAATACATACCAGGGCCATGGTAGGTTGGAGCCTGGTAACTTACCAGCATTTGTTTGGAGTGTGGGGAAGAAACCAGAGTACCAAGAGGAAGCCCATGCAGGTAAAGGGAAAACATGCAAACTCCAAGTAGATTTCATCTAGGGAGAGTGCCTGAAATGAGAACTGTCCTTGTTTCTTCACATGACCCAGTCAAATCCAGACATACAGTAGTCTCCAAAAGCTCTAGATTTTAATCCAACTTTGTAGCCCCTCATCCTTTCTCCCTTCTTCTCCCTTAAATTGCTCAAACCTGCGCAAAAAACTAGCCTGATGATTAACAGGAACAGGAAAAAAAATGTAAATGCTGATTTTACAGACACTGCTGAGAAAACCACACAGCTCTAACAGCAGTAGTAATCCAAACCGCCAAGAATGGTTTCATATTCCGCCTGCACAACCCTTGTAAACCTTCCTGTTGCACTCTTATCATAGGTAAAGCGGCGTATGGCTGTTGCGAGGTTGCCAGGCCTCCCTGATACAAATGAAAGTGACTGCATCATTAATTCCCCGCTATCCTTCTTCTGCTGATAGATATCATTGCTGAAATATGCCATTTATCCCAGGCCGGGGCTTAGTGATGCTGCTTAAACATTTAGTACATCTTAACTCCTGTTTGATTGGGCGCTGATAAGTAGCAAATTGCTCCGAGCAGGACTCGATGAAAACACATCCATTGTGTTCAGCCTATTTACCCCGGCGCTTTGTTATTTGCCTGAAATAATTATTTAGCTATTAGAGGCTTTTTAAAGGAAAGTCACCGTTTTTTTTTTAATGTGTCGTCTTCCACGCTTGCCATTTCTCTGGCAGAGATGGATCGAGACGGCGCTAAGCTGTCTGTGAACTGCAAGGTGTTTGTCTGGAATGGAAGGAGAGTTTAGCAAGCACTGGCCCATGTAATAGAATGTTGCAGAGATGACCTTTTCAAGATATGTATTGAATAGAACGGAACAGTGTGTCTTTGTTGGAGTCTACATCATCATCACTTTCATTCCACTCAGTTGTGAGGCCTGTTGGCCCAGCGGTTAGCAGCATGTCCTTAAAGTGGTGGGATCCTGGATGATATGCCCACCAAGAATACCCTCTCCAATGTTTGAAGAACGTTCTGAAGACTGGGTGCAGGACATGAATGATGGGGGGGGGGGTTGCCCTAAAAAGTAATTAGAAAAAGAATAATGTAGGAGGGGTCTTACTTGATGGACTCTCATAGGTGAGTAGGAAGTGTAGCTGTAGAGATGAATATTGTGAAGGCTAGGTAGAGGAAAGGAATAGCAGGGTAAATAAAGTGAGGCCTAAAAAGTAATTAGAAAAGGGAGAATATAGGAGAGATAGTACTTGATGGGCTCTCATGGGTCAAGTGGGTAGTGTACCTGTAGGGAAGAATATTATGAAGATTGGGTAGAGGGTATGAATGACAGATTGAGAAAGGTGAGGCCTCAGTGTCTCTGGATGGTCTGATGGCTCAGCAGTTAGCAGCATGTCCTTGCAGTGGTGGTATCCTGGATAATATGCCCACCAAAAATACCATCTCTAAGTTTTGAAGAACGTTCTGAAGACTGGGTGGAGGGCATGAATAAAGGAAGATTGGCCTAAAAAGTGATTAGGAAAAGAAGACTGTAGGAGGGGGTCTTACTTGATGGGCTCTCATAGGTCAGTAGGAAGTGTAGCTTTAGGGAAGAGTATTGTGAAGACTGGGTGGAGGAAAGGAATAGCAGGGTAAATTAAGTGAGGCCTAAAAAGTAATCAGAAAAGGGAGAATGTAGGAGAGATCCTATGTGATGGGCTCTCATGGGTCAAGTGGGAAGTGTACCTGTAGGGAAGAATATTATGAAGATTGGGTGGAGGACATGAATGACAGAGTGAGAAAGGTGAAGCCTCAGTTTCTCTGGATGGCCTGATGGCTCAGCATTTAGCAGCATGTCCTTGCAGTGGTGGTATCCTGGATGATATACCCAACAAGAATACCATCTCTAAGATTTGAAGAACATTTTGAAGACTGGGTGTAGGGCATGAATAATGGGGGGAGGAAGATTGGCCTAAAAAGTGATTAGGAAAAGAAGACTGTAGGAGGGGTCCTACTTGATGGGCTCTCGTGGGTCAGTAGAAAGTTTAGGTCTAGGAAAGAATATTGTGAATACTGGATGGAGGGAAGGAAGAGCCCTGAAAAGTAATTAGTGAAGGAAGAATGTAGGAGAGGTCTTACTTGATGGGCTCTCATGGGCCAAGAGAGAAGTGTAGCTGTAGGGAAGAATATTATGAAGACGGACGGAGGGCATGAATGATGAGGTGGGGAAGATTAAATCTAAAAAGGGATTCGGGAAGGTAAAATGTATAATGGATCTTACCTTACAGGCTCTTATAGGTCAAGTAGAAAGTTTAGCTGTAGGGAAAAATATTGTAAAGACTCGGTGGAGGGAAGGAATGACAGAGTGAGGAACATGAGGCTTCAATGTCTCTGGATGGCTTGATGACCCAGATTTTAGCAGCCTGACCTTGCAGTGGTGGGATCCTGGATGATACACCCATCAAGAATACCATCTCCAAGGTTTAAAGAACAGTGTGACAACTGGGTGGTGGGCATGAATGACAGGGTGAGTAAAATTTGTCTAAAAAGGTATTAGAAAAGGGAGAATGTAGGCTGAGTCTTACCCAATGGTCCCTCTTGGGTGAAGTGGGATTTATAGCTGTAGGGAAGAATATAGTGAAGACTGAGTGAAGGGCATGAATGAAGGGGTGAGGAAGGCGAGGCCTTAAAAGGGATTAGGAAATGGAAAAAAAAGGATGGATCTTACCTGATGGGCTCTCATAGCACAAGTTAGAAGTTTAGCTGTAGGGAAGAATATTGTGTAGACTAGGTAGAGGGAGGTAATGACAGGGTGAGGAAGGTGAGGCCTAAAAAAGGATTAGAAAAGGGAGAATGTAGTAGGAGTCTTACCTGATGGGCCCTCTTGGGTCAAGTGGGATTTGTAGCTGTAGGAAAGAATATTGTGAAGACTGGGTGGAGAGCATGAATGATGGGTTGAGGAAGATGAGGCCTGAAAAGGGATTAGGAATTGGAGAATGTAGGATTAATCTTACCTAATGGGCTTTCACGGGTCAATAGGAAATGTAGCTGTAGGGAAAGTTTGTAGGCCTGACCAACCAGGGGGATGATAGTCTTGAGAAGTTGTCTTAATTTTCAATTTTTGTTAGAGTGGGAAAGATTATTTGATGGGTGGAAAAGGGTCTTACCAGAAGAGAAGGTAATTGTAAGCTGATTTCATCTGGTAATCCATCTGGTAATAGGATGACTCCCCAGTTCATGTGCCTCTTTTGGAACCAAAATCCTCTTCCAACCTCTTTTTGCATTTGTTATTTTGGGAAGTACAAATGAAGGAAAAGTAATGGTTAAAAAACAAAAAAAAAAAACAAGCTTGTGGAGTAAAAGTATAAAGGGATTTTTTTTTTCTTTTAGATTTGGATAGAGTGGTGGGAGTTAGTACCACTGTCAAGTTTTTATTGCTGTCAGTCCCCATCAGGAAGATGCACGCTCTCTTATTGTTCTGACATAGGACCCAACCTGTATGGTCATTTTCTAGTCATCTTTATCCTGCCTGACCTGTCCCGCTGAACCTGGTCTGTTGAGCAAATTGTCCATGTTTTCACCACCCTCGCTATAAATGACTGTTTTTGTTTGTGCCGGGATTGTAAAGCACGCCCATGGTTAATCCAATCTGCGTCTTTTTAAAAGCGAATCTATAGCTGCATGCGGCGGCCCCTTAATTACCTCGCTACGTATGCACGGCATGAGTATAGGGTGTACTGTAAAATGTAAAATAATTACAGCTGATTTGAGTCTAGCGAAATGTGATTGAAATTAAGATGAGTAAATGAAGTCACAGGCGCCTCTTTTCATTTGCATGTCGGAAGAGGGGGGAATGTAAACTTAACTTGATCACTTAAGGACCTGATTACCCGGCAAACCCTATTAATGCATACTTTGATATATATCACTTTGGTGCTGGAATGTGCAACTTCGAAGATCTGAAAATCCCACAAGTAGGGCACCTGCTACCTCGACAGTCGGTATTTCAGATGGAGGACTAAAAACCGTTGGATTGAGGGGGTCTTTTTGAGTGCTCGGGTGTGATTTAAAGCTGAAATACGGGCTAAACAAATGATGGCCCTTCTGCATTTTTTGCTCATTTGTACAGTAGATTAGACAGAAAATGTATTTGTAGAGCTCCAGTGAAAAAAACATAAGAACAGGTAGGGGGTTAAGGTTTAAACTTACAATGCAGCTCTCTTTCACTAGGGGGGTCCTCAGAAGTGTGCAAAAAAGATGAGCGCTTAGCAGAGCTAGTGTGAGATTGTTTTTTTTTTTTTTTTTAATGTACATGACCAGAAAGGAATCTAGCACATTTCAGGGTTTCAATACTCCGACTTTATCAGGGCTTAAAGCCCCACTCTGGGCAAAAAAACTTTTCCCATGCAGTGGGGCTGTGCCCGTTTTGTCCAGGGAAGAGGAGCTGTACACTCACCAGATCTTCTTCTCCACCGGCAAACAGCCCCCACGATCCAGCAGTGGACTGTTCCTGATGTCTTCATGTCCAGAGCAAGTCTATGGGCGTAACCGGTGGGGGGGGGGGGGGCGAGGGCAGGAGCCATAGGGACTGGTTTTGTTCCACAAGGATCTGAGGATTATGCAAGTATATTTCCATTCTCCAATCCCCTAGACAAAAAGCAACAGTTGACCTGTGCAGTGCAGGCACAGCTCCAGTACATGGGAAACTATTTTTTTGCCTGGAGTTGGGCTTTAAAATGCCAGCAATAGTTATGAATAAACCTGGACAAGAATACTGAGGATAAAAGCAAAGGATTTCTTGGCCATAATGTGTCAGCTTTTTTTTTCATTTGACTTTATTGCCTATTAAGCCACCTATCAGATCGCATTGCCAGGTAAAAGGTTCTCTTTATGGAAACATTGAAGGCCTATTAGACCCCTAATGTCTCCTCTACCCTCCACTGCAGCCGATCAAGCATTGTTTGTAGAGCAGATCAGGGAGTGGTGTGCACCCGCACTCTGTCCTGACAGGAGGAGGAGTGGGGGAGCCTAGGGGCACTATGTTTGCAGTACTCCCACCCCAGATCATATTTAAATGAAAGCCGTCCTGGCAGAAAAAACAAACAAACTCACAGCTGCAGTAGCAAGCTGAGCTTGTTTTAACCCCTTGAAGTCCATGACATTTAAGAATGGCCCATGAATAACAAGTGGTTAACCTGGATTGTAGATTTAGTGTCATCTCCAGGTAAAGTTCCTATTTTCAGTCTTTCTTATTTTGGAGTCATCTTCCTTCTATCCAGGATCGCCTCCAGACTGCTCCTTTCTTCCCTCCCCTACTTCCTGCCAACATCACTTCCTGTTGCATGAGCTCCATGAACCAGTCAAGCGAGTTCATTAGCACATGACTAGGGAAAACCTTGCATCTAAAAACAACACATAGTAATTAAAATTCACCATTCCGTAAATCACTAAAATAGTCATAGCAACACAAGGCCAACACCACCAAAAGCACATATTGACATGTTGGGTAGGTATACTTCTTGATGACTGATATCTCTTGATGGTTCTAGTGGCAAGATTTTTTTACATTTTCTAAGTATCTCTGCACTTTATAAAAGACTATGAAGGGGTCACTGTTTCGTTGCTGGATTCCCCCGCAATTTGTTTTTTCTACATTATGGAGAGACCATCTGGTGGTGTGGTCATCCTTTAGCATTTTTATTGGCTGTGCCAGTTGGGTAGAACTGTGAATTCTGGTGGTGAGATTGCAGCACCACAATATCTTAGAGATATTAGAAACCAACATGGGATTCTTTTTTCCTGGTGGAAGTCATCTTGCTCCTGGGAGGCTTGTAACATGGCAGGTCACAATGGGGAGAAGTCAATCCATTCTGCATCTGAAATCTGTTAATCCTGATGTCTGTACAGTTCTTGGCTGTGGTCACATATTATAATGACAATTTCAAAGATCAGATCCAGCTGCAGACTCCTGCCTTGTGACTTGCTACAATGTTGCAGTATGAGGAACTTAGGAAATACTTCCTTCTTAGTGCAGCAGACTGATGATGTCATCTGAGCCTAGACAAAGTCACTGGAGTGAAGCTTAAGGATGTTTTTATTTTCAATAATTAAAGGTGGAGCTTTTATAAAAAATATTATACTAGTACTTTATTCTCTTACCAGTTGAGAAATGTATTCATGCAAACTTTAATGTTAATGTGTGTGCAAACCCAAAATCTATTTTTATGTTTGGCATCATGCCTCATTGTATACAGTTTTCTGTATCTATTGCAAAGTTTCGTACTTTGGAGATCTTGCCAGGAACACCACTTCCCTGTTGCAGGCTGACAACGGTAGGCCGCTGCCTCACAATTAGTAGCTGGGTTGTCAGCCTGCCCAGTCCTCACCTTTGGCTGGTCATTGGAGGTAGGACTATCAGATAGGCAACCCAACTGAAACAGCTTACCAGGCAGACTATAATAATACTAAAGAATGTATGTCTATATTGCACTCTCCTTGGTACCGCCACTTACTGGATACCTCAATCAGCTGGACGGACCGGTGGCAATTGCGTCCATGCCTATCGCCCCTCTTGCCACACGCCTTTTGTCAGAGTGACATGCTCGTGTCTCACCCCTTGCCGCCACTCGCTGAGTTCACCAAGTTAATAACCTCAGCTTGTCTCTCAATTGTCTCTCTTTAATCCTTCTTTTTTTTTTTTTCGGAGTGCACGTTTGTGAAATACGCCAGGTGTCTCTAATAGTGACGCTGATTAGTCAATTATTGCTCCTGTTGTTTATCACGGTCTCTCTGCAGGATGGAAAGGTCTGCACGGCATAAGAATAGGATGCAGAGCGCTGGCGCGATGCTCTGCAGGCTGGAAACATGCTCTGCTTGACAGCTAGACTGGTGCACCTGGCCTGCTCTGGAATTAACCCTTTAAAGCCAGGGTACCAGCCTATCTCATTATTTATAAATATTTTTACAGGTATTTTTTTATAGCACTCTACATACTGTGCATTCATATCAGTCCCTGTCCTCAAGGAGTGTAGGTCCTTATCTTACACATATACACATACAATGGCCAGTTTAAACAGTAGCCAATTATCCTACCAGCATGTCTTTGGAGAGTGGGAGGAAACAGGAGTAACTGGAGGAAACCCAAGCAAACACAGGGAGAACATGTAAACTCCATACAGATAGTGTCCTGGTTGGAATTCCATGTTGCCTTTTGCTTGTTTCCAGCTGCTCCTTCCACATCTACCCCACATCCCCGCTTATGTATTATTAAGATATAATTATGCTGGATGTTGTTCCATAATACAAAATCAAAGTTTGAAATTGATGGGAGATCACCAGAACACCACATCCCCAAATTTTGAAATACACGGAAATTTCTGATATGCAAAATGGGACTTTTCAAAAAATTTTGACATGCAAAATGGTGCCATAAGTAAAATCCAAAGATAATTTAAAAAAATACTGTATTTTAACATGTGTCAATAATTTAAATACATCGCAATGAGATACATCACAATATTGCATATCCATTTTGTAGTCATTTTAAAATGATAAGTAGAAATTATGGAAATTATCTTTTAGAAATGGGTGGAAGATTAAGTCAAATTTTAACATATCTGTCTTGAAGGAACTTCTTTAAAGGATTAAATCTGTAGTCACTAATTTACTGTTACTTGTATAGCCAGTGCTGGCCTTGGAGTGAGTGACAACATGTGAACTTGAATCTTGTGACAATCATAACCTTTGCATTGTAAAGGTCAGCTCTGCCAAGACCTCTAGTTGTCTTTTGGGTAGGCAGTTGCTGGTAATAGGACCAATTTTGTATATCTATAGGCAATGCAATGGTGGGGTTTTGTTGTGATAACCCTTGGCAGTAAAATGGTACTCTCCTTGGACAATAATGATGGTGGAATATAGGTCGTAAATTTCAGGGGTGTTTTTTTTTTTCCTTCTCTTTCTTGCATAGAGTATTCGGTCCGGTTGGTGTCTGCGGTGTTTTGCAAAATTTTGTAAAGTAAAATAGTAATTTTTCTTATTGTGAAGTTGAAACCAAGGCATTTCGGGGGTTTGGAAATTTTCATTCTTTACGTTCGACAGGTGAAATGGGAAAATTTTGTACTTATCAAGTTTTGCTTTAAAAAAACAGGAGTTTTGTCACATACCGGTTAAGGACGAGTTGACGAGAGGGCTTCCCTTACACTTCTTGTCCTGTTTCCCCTGGGGATGATGACAGGGTATAACGGGGCACAGAGAGGCACAGGTACCTGTAGAAGAACCGGGTCAGGAGATCTGGTAGCATATAGGAAGCTGAAGATAGTGCAGCAAGCAAACTGGCAGCTAGCAGATGCAGGATCTTGGATGTGTGATCAGATGGATAGGAGTCCAGTTTGCCCTTACTAGCGACGTTCAGGCACTCTTTCGCCATGTGTAAGACATTACATCCAGTTCTGGGACACAGGATTTTAGGCGGACTCACCATCTCAGTGACCACAGAGGCCATGATCTACACCAGGGGTCTTCAAACTATGGCCCTCCAGATGTTCAGGAACTACAATTCCCATCATGCCTAGTCATGTCTGTGAATTTCAGAGTTTTACAATGCCTCATGGGATGTGTAGTTCCACAACAGCTGGAGGGCCATAGTTTCAGGATCCCTGATCTACACACTTTTCCCTCTATCCTGAGGCTCCTGGGCACCTACTGTTGAGTCCGGGATCATATGTCATCCTTCAGCATTTGGAATTATGTGTTTCTCTGACTTGGCGTTGGATCAGTCTAGGCACTCCCGCTTGTCATAAAAGGGGAAAAAAATGTGCAACGCTTTAATTAGTATATGAAGGACTGGGACTACAACAGGTAAGAAGAATCCTGAAACAATCTCAGCCTTGTGTAGGTGCAAAAGCTCATAAGTGAAAATGAGATGAGAATAAAATTGAAATTGAAAATTCAATACTCACTCCATCTTATGTCAACAAGTGAAAAATAAATTCATAAATAGGAACTATAAATAAATCTTGTTAAGATAAAATAGTATAGAACTGAAGATAAACATTTATAATGTGCCAACCAATAAAGGTGAGTAAACCTGTCCCAAGAGGGGCAAATAAACCAAAAAACATGTGCAAAATATTGGTATATATAAGAATTGTCCAAAGTCACTCATGATAAAACTCTGCAGGAAAAGTGCTCAATAGATTTCCACAGTCTTCATGTTTCATCCAAGGAGATCACCCGAATGTGTATAAACCACCACCAGTGATAGAGCGGGGCTTACCGGATGTAGTGTGCTGAAATAGGCATACGCCTAATGGGCCAACACAAGCATAAACAGCCAGAGGTGACTGCCTCAACTTCTCCAATTAACATGTAGACCAGTGCTTCTCAACTCCAGTCCTCAGGGCACACTAACAGGCCAGATTTTAAGCATTACCTTGGGGAGATGCAGACTAGAATACTGCAATCACTGAGCAGTAAATTATATCACCTGTGATGTATTTTAGTTTTCTTGCAAACCTGGCCTGTTAGTCTGCCCTGAGGACCGGAGTTGAGAAACACTGATGTAGACAACCAGTGGTAACTGCCTCCACTCCTCCAGTATGTATAAGGACAGATGGGGTCAAGATGAATGGACATTCGATAGGACCAACAACAGAATCATCTCTGGACCATCTCCATAGTAACTCAAAGAAAAGAGGAACTCCACGTAGTGTAAAAACTTCCCAATAAAATATTTAATAAAATTGGATACACTTACAAAATATAACGACAAGCGCTTGTATCGAAAAACATCAGACGATCATGGGTATCGCAGTGGCATCAAGGTTACAACCCAACGTGTTTCGTCCAACTGGACATCATCTGGGATGTCTTACCTTTGATGGTACTGCGTTTAAATAGACTAGTAGTGCTCCAAGTAATGTGAATCACCCGTAATCCTCACTCCTGCATGTCATGCCTTTTAACTTTACATTTAAGTGACATCTGATTTTATCTATTCCTGGGTTTGTGACTGTATTGACTTCCACGGGGCTAGGAGCTCTTCTTTATTTGTTGTTAAGTAAGGAAAAGGGAAGTATGGTATAAACCCTAATTGAACGTCATTTAGTTTGATATCGCCCTGCGTATGATAAATGTCTGATCTTTCATCTTTTTTCCACCCTTTAATGCTCTGATCTTAGTGCTGCTGATCTTTTGCAGCCACTTCCTGTCTACATGCAATGTCTGCATGGCATTTCTCAAGATGGGTTTCCTGATGGCTCTGATGCTCCTAGTTTCGAATCAGGGGAAAATACAAAAAAAAACAAAAAAAACTAAGTTAAAATCATTGAAGGTTGAATACTAGAGGAGATAGTCAGACGATAGGAGAGGTCAAAGCTCTACGAAACCTTCGGAAGTGGACCGTGTCTTTGTAATGATTGTTGAAAAAACGCTTGTAGTAACCATTGGAAGCCAGTGGGACAGGGTCACAACTCCAGAGCCCAGCTGGGGGACAGTTTAGAGAGTTCTCATTCAATAACAGGAAGTGTCCAAACAAGTATCTTCATGACAGGATCACCGTGTAGTATTTTAATAAAAGCTAGAGATTTAATTACATTTTGAAATGACTTTAACTTGATAAAACTAATATAAGATTTGGCATACGTATACTTTAAATACAACATTTTGATTGGAGTTCACTTTCAAATTAGACTTCTGTTTTGATCTCTAGCGTGAGTTTCAAAATTCGATTTGAATCATCTGTATGTTGCTCAGTTTTCTAAATAAGTTTTTGTTTTAGAGAAAATGCAGGCAGGTAAAGATAGGGATCTGGAAAATGATGGATTGATGAAGGCGGGTGCAATGAATTCTTCTTTGTGCTCTTCTATGGTCACCAGTTAGCTGCCACTGCAGGACAATGACCAATGTTACCTGCATAGTAGACTAATAGGACTTGATCCCTATGATAGGTCGGCACTCTCGATATTGTGATTGGTGTAGTGACTAGGGGAAGGGTAAGTTTGTCATAAGGTCAGCGCTATCCTTACCTGCCTTTTTGCCTATGAGGATCCTATTTACCAAGGTTGGGGGCTCAGATTCCGCTAATTGTGAATCAGGGAAAAATACAGAAAAATCCAAAGTCAAAGGCATTGCAGGTCGAATGCCAGAGGTAGTCAGACAATAACAGGTCAAAGCTCTATGAACCATCAGAAATAATGTGCAAAGACAGACCATAAAGAGACTAACAGTTGTGTCACCAGTGGGTGGCAAGGATTCACAATGATGGGCAATACCTGAGGGTGCCGGGTCTTTACCAGAGAGCCCGTTTGTGGGGATAGAATTGTGAAGCTGACACTCCCAGGTAATGGCTCTCACTTATAACACAATAGAGACGGACAGTAGTGCTAATAGGAATTGATGTTGCAATCCCTAGGATAGGTTGGCACTTTTGATGTTGGGATTGGTGTAGTGACAAGGAGAAGGGTAAGTTCATCATCAGATGAATACAATCCTTCCCTGGCTTTTTGCCAATGAGCTCCCAGCCCAGCAGGACACTGTTGGCCAAGGTCAGGGGCCCAGATGCTCCTAAATTCAAATCAGGGGTAAATACAGAAAAAACAAAGTCAAAAGTATTGCGGGTCGAATGCCAGAGGAGGTAGTCAGACAATAACAGGTCAAAGCTCTATGAACCATCAGAAATAATGTGCAAAGACAGACCATAAAGAGACTAACAGTTGTGTTACAAGTGGGGGCAAGGATTCACAATGATGGGCAATACCTGAGGGTGCCGGGTCTTTACCAGAGAGCCTGATGGTGGGGATAGAATTGTGAAGCTGACACTCCCAGGTAATGGCTCTCACTTATAACTCAATAGAGACGGACAGTAGTGCTAATAGGAGTTGATGTTCCAATCCCTATGATAGGTCAGCACTTTTGATGTTGGTATTGGTATAGTGACAAAGAGAAGGGTAAGTTCATCATCAGATAAAAAAAAAACAAAGTCTAAGGCATTGCGGGTCGAATGCCAGAGGAGGTAGTCAGACAATAACAGGTCAAAGCTCTATGAACCATCAGAAATAATGTGCAAAGACAGACCATAAAGAGACTAACAGTTGTGTCACCAGTGGGTGGCAAGGATTCACAATGATGGGCAATACCTGAGGGTGCCGGGTCTTTACCAGAGAGCCCGTTTGTGGGGATAGAATTGTGAAGCTGACACTCCCAGGTAATGGCTCTCACTTATAACACAATAGAGACGGACAGTAGTGCTAATAGGAATTGATGTTGCAATCCCTAGGATAGGTTGGCACTTTTGATGTTGGGATTGGTGTAGTGACAAGGAGAAGGGTAAGTTCATCATCAGATGAATACAATCCTTCCCTGGCTTTTTGCCAATGAGCTCCCAGCCCAGCAGGACACTGTTGGCCAAGGTCAGGGGCCCAGATGCTCCTAAATTCAAATCAGGGGTAAATACAGAAAAAACAAAGTCAAAGGTATTGCGGGTCGAATGCCAGAGGAGGTAGTCAGACAATAACAGGTCAAAGCTCTATGAACCATCAGAAATAATGTGCAAAGACAGACCATAAAGAGACTACAGTTGTGTTACAAGTGGGTGGCAAGGATTCACAATGATGGGCAATACCTGAGGGTGTCGGGTCTTTACCAGAGAGCCTGATGGTGGGGATAGAATTGTGAAGCTGACACTCCCAGGTAATGGCTCTCACTTATAACTCAATAGAGACGGACAGTAGTGCTAATAGGAGTTGATGTTCCAATCCCTATGATAGGTCAGCACTTTTGATGTTGGTATTGGTATAGTGACAAAGAGAAGGGTAAGTTCATCATCAGATAAAAAAAAACAAAGTCTAAGGCATTGCGGGTCGAATGCCAGAGGAGGTAGTCAGACAATAACAGGTCAAAGCTCTATGAACCATCAGAAATAATGTGCAAAGACATACCATAAAGAGACTAACAGTAGTGTCACAAGTGGGTGGCAAGGATTCACAATGACAGCCTAAGAGTGTCAGGTCTTTAGCAGAGAACCTGATGGTAGGGATGGAATTGGTACTCCAAGGTAATGGCTCTCAATTTTCCCACAATAGAAATGGACAGTAAGGGGGGGGGGCATACTTGTTTCCCTTTGCATTACTCTGGCCATAATTTGTCTTGGGCTAGTGCTTGGAGATGAAGATAAGTGCTGGCTGTCAAGGCTGCTGTCTCCTGTGTTGTCGGACAGCCACTCTGCCTGTATGCAGATGAAAACATAATATCTGTAAATAAAAAAAAAAATATATATATATATATATAATAACAGTATAAAATAAAAGAGCCCCATAGTTGTATAATACTGGCAAGGCAGAGTTACTTAGGGTTGTTATGTACACTCTAGAGCTGGGCGAAAGCACGTTATCAACCTATGCTCTTGACAGTGCAGCAACTGTTGAAGGGCCGGTCAGCTGCACAATAATATTCAAATATTCCATATCCATAATATTACAAATCACTACAATTATTATACTTTAAGAATGAATATCCAAGTTCCTGCATAGGCCCATTCATGACCGGTCCTCGTTAACTTGTCAACTAGGCATAAAGGCAACGAGGTAAAAATGTAACTGGAAATTCATTTCACCGCTTGCTGTCAGATCGGCTCTGACAGACAGGAGTTATGAAAGCAAGTGTTATACGGGGCATCGCTGCTACCTGACGTGGCGTCACAATGTAGCGATGTATCAATTAACCCGCACGTCATTGCAGGGTCTGGAATGCCTCACATATAGAGAACATCAATACCGAGGTTGTGCAATTGACCGCTCTCCAGGCGAGGGCTCCCAGTCTGAGCGATGGCATCGATTTAAAAACGTGGCCAACAAAAGCCACTTTGAAAATATCCATTCTCGTAATGGGCACCTTATTTTCCGAAAGAGCGCTGAGTGGATGGAAATGAATGCAGGTCCATAATACTTTTCCCAGGAAGACCCCCAAATGATCCAAAAGGGAACCTCATGACCCAGTTGGGTTTTTACTTCTATCTATGGGGTCCTTTAGGTATTTTCATTCACTTTCCATCCTGGTAACCTTGGTTTTACCGGGCAGCAAGTAAAGGGAAATGTGCAACAAGGACATGGATGGCAGGAAAATGACGACTTGGGTTCTAGACTTCTCCAACTCTACTGAAAAATGTTTGGTTGTGTCTGTGTTACTGTTGATTTACTCCTACTTCTTGTCTGGTGAAATTGCCACCAGGACAGAAAGTAAGGGGAATGTAAAGACCTGTACATTGGGGAGATGAAGCTAATTCTACAGGTTAAGTGGTTTTCTTACACCTTAAGGGTAAAGGGCATGAAAGAAGCCATCTAAATCAAACTGGACCAAATATCATTAAACATGGGTGGAGGCCTTCTACACCATCTGTCTTCCACATACTGTATAATGCCATTTTAACATCTCTACCCTGATGTGTTGACAGCAACTCACACCTTCAGCCATGTAAATTGAAGGGTCAACACCTATGCAAACTTTCAAGGGACCAATGATGGGATTATGTAACTAGAACAGAGGGTTCCACGATTTTCGCACCTCCCATCCTGTTGTGAGCAATGTGCAGCGTGGTGTGGCGGGCAGTAAACACACAGAGTTCGTTAGGCAATAAAGTTATATTGTAGAAAAGGTTCAACACGCCCATCTACGCATTGTGACCTCGGCCGGGATCGATCTCTTATGCGTATCACATTGTTACCTATTCCTCGAATGTTATATGCTGTAGTACTATATTTACTGTGACTGGTTGTATCACGGCATGTACCAAATCATTCTACTGCATGTTACTGTACCATGTTTCTTTTGCCTTCAATAAAAACCGTTTAAAAGAAAAAAGAAAAGGTTCAACACAACTTATTCAGGCCGGGCAGATAGGCACACCCGTCCGAAGCCACTTACAAACTGTGATAACGGTCTGAAGACTTGAAGATGCCAATAGCGTCTGTAGGGAGAAGTGGAATGCAGCCTGGCTGGTCAACACCCAAAGGGAAGGCTTCCTGAAGAGAGGTTGGCATAGTCTACTCCTCTGGAACCCTTCCCTACCTCTAAGCACTATCCTTTCCAGATGGGAAACCTGTATCTACGATAGCCACTCGCATACAGCGCACCAAACCCAGGAGTTGGAGGCTAAATAGTCTCTGCCTGACTCAAGATGGCCCCTGGAATCACATGGGGCGCCAGCGTCCAATCAGACATCTGTCTCCTTGTGACCACAGGAAGTCATGGAGGAGCCAAGCTCCTCACAACTTCCTTCCCTTTCTGCTTTGCTGTTTTGGCCGAGCACCACCTGCAGTGGGGAGTAAAGACTGCACCTGCCTACACCGTCCTTGGACAATATGCCGTTCCATGGTAATTGGATGAAGGTGTCTGTGCTACCTGTGTGGATATACATGTTGGGTTATTTTTCTGACACTCATTAGAATTGAAGAAGTGGCTTGAACAAGCTAAAAAAAATATCTTCAACATTGCAGACCATGTCCAGTTGAATGTGACCAACTAATACTAGATATACAATGATCTGGATAAATGAGAACCTTCACTGGTGTACAACTGTTACAGGCTTTTTGCTATCATCAGTATAGTGTATTGAAACTATGGATTCTATAGAGTATGACTTGGAACCAAACAAGACACTAGACCCCAGTCTTTCTCAACCTTTTCAACACATCGGAACCCTTAAAATAACTTTCTGGTCTCAGGGAACCCCTACTAAGAGTTACTATATCTACAACTCATGATACATTAGTGTGATGATCAGAGGGAAGAATGCTTCCCTCTCTGGCCACTGGGAAGAATTACCCTCTTCTAGATAGCCTCTGGAGCAGGGGTCTTCAAACTATGGCCCTCCAGTTGTTCAGGAACTACAATTCCCATCATGCCTAGTCATGTCTGTGAATGTCAGAGTTTTACAATGCCTCATGGGATGTGTAGTTCCGCAACAGCTGGAGGGCCGTAGTTTGAGGACCCCTGCTCTGTAGGAACGCTAAGGTTCCATTGAATTCTGGTTGAGAAACTCTGGTATAACCATACAGGTTATGATAAGAAGGGACTAATGAAATCAAAAAGCCCCCCCAACGAATCAGTACATACCACAGAGCCTTTTAGGAACAGAACGCATTCACGTGTCTCATTTTATCACATATCCTAAAAATAAGTGGATTAATCCTTGTTGCAGAACAATGGGCTCAATTTACACAGCTTTAACACTAGCAAAAGGCTCTCTATTTTCAGCCATGTGACTGTAATTTGAAAATTTCATTGAACTCAACTGAAAATAACTGTAACTTTCTATTAAAATTCAACTGATCACAACTGAAAATAACTATCATTTTTGATTTTAAATAATGATAATTATCGTGGTGTGTTAACTTTGTGAAATGAGCTTATCCTGACATTATATATATATAAATACACTATATTACCAAAACTTTTGGGACACCTGCCTTTACCTCTTTACACGCAAATGACTTTAATGGCATCCCAGACTTTGCCTGTAGGGTAAATATTGAGTTGGCCCACCCTTTGCTGTTATAACAGCTTCAACTCTTCTGGGAAGGCTGTCCACAAGATTTAGGAGTGTGTCTATGGGAATGTTTGACCATGCTTCCAGAAGTGCATTTGTGATGTCCGGCACAGATGTTGGAGAAGAAGGCCTGGCTCGCAGTCTCCACTCTATTTTAATCCCAAAGGTATTCTATCGGGTTGAGGTCAGGACTCTGTGCAGGCCAGTCAAGTTCCTCCACCCCAAACTCCCTCATCCATGTCCATATCCATGGACCTTGCTTTGGGCACTGGTCTGCAGTCATGTTGGAACAGGAAGGGGCCATCTCCAAACTATTCCCACAAATTGTCCAAAATTTTTTGGTATGCTGACGTCTTAAGAGTCCCCCTCACTGGAACTAAGGGGCCAAACCCAACCCCTGAAAAACATCTCTACACCATATTCTCCCCTCCACTAAATGATTTGGACCAGTGCACAAAGCACTGTCTGATGGGAGACTGATGGGAGATGTCTCCCATCTCTGCTCTTATGTTGTCACCCTATCACTTAGGATTCCAATGGGAATTACAGGCGTTTTTGGCTGGGGCCTGGTTCAGACACTTCCTGTTAGAATTCCAAAAGGGACTATAGGTATATACATATATATATAGATGTTTTTTTTTTTTTTTTTTTGCTGGGGCCTGGTTCAGACACTTCCTGTTATAGGGTGACAGCACTGTCCTTGTCTCCCAACTGGACTCTTGTGTTGTCACCCTGTCACTTAGAATCCCTATGGAGACTATGTGTTTTTTGCTGGGGTCCTTGTTTAGACACTTCCTGTTATAGGGTGACAACACTGTCTTTGACTCCCAGCTGTGCTCCTGCATTGTCACCCTGTCACCTAGGATTCCTATGAGAGTGCAGGCTACAAAGGGCCATTTAAATACACATTACACAGGCATGATCTGCTGTTGCCACCATCATAAAACCCACCCTGAGAAACGCCATACAGCCAATGCTGAGGTGCATGTAGACAGAAAGTGATTGCAAAGAGGCTGCAGGAGATCAGCAATATTTTATGTTAAAAAAAAAAAAAACAGTTGTTTATGATACACAGTGCTTTAGCAAACTAAAGAAGCTAGATCTATTTTAATAATCTTCCGTGCTTGTCAGGGGTTAAAACCTGATGCAAACTCTCCAACAAAAGTGATTGTGTCTTATTATGCTGGAAACTTTTTTTTTTTTTCTTAACTGTCACTGAAGCGTCGCTAATTATTACCCCAGTGTAAATGAGGTCACTTCCTATTAAGAGAACAAAACGCTTAGGCTCGCCTTGCCAATTCATACCATCTATTTTTCACACATCCTCAGCTTCTCTGAATTTCCCTTTTAATTTTGATTAAAAAAAAAAAATCCACTCATTTATATTAGAGAAAAGTATAAACCAAACGCAAGTAATAGTTGGGCATTATGATCCAGATGAGCTTTTGTAATGTGTGGGCTTGTATGAGCGCCATGTGTTAGCGGAGGAACAATTAGGCAGCTGAATGCATCTTTAGAACAATCAGATACTTTTATTTAACGGAAGGGGAAAAAAAAAGAAAAGAAGGAAAATAAAAAACATTTTGCAGCTCATGTGCTCTTGTTAAAGTAGAACCCCGGCAAGATGCAACTATAATATATATATATATATATATATATATATATATATATATATATATATATATATATATATATATATAATATGTGTTTAAATTATATATATATATATATATATATATATATATATATATATATATATATATATATTTATTTATTTTTCTCTTTTGCAGTCTGCTGTAGGCAGGAGGAAGCATTTCCTCAGTCTCTTCTCTCCCAGTAACCAGATTAAGCTAAAGAAGGAAAATAACACACAATTTGCAGCTCATGTGCTCTTGTTAAAGGGGAACCCCGGCAAGATGTAACTATATAATATATATACAGTATATATATATATATATATATATATATATATATATTATGTATGTGTTTAAATTAGATAGACAGATAGATAGATAGATAGATAGATAGATAGATAGATAGATAGATAGATAGATAGATAGACAGACAGACAGACAGACAGACAGACAGACAGACAGACAGACAGACAGACAGATAGATAGATAGATAGATAGATAGATAGATAGATATTTTTTTTTCTTTTGCAGTCTGCTGCAGGAAGAAATAAGCATTTCCTCAGTCTCTTCTCTCCCAGTAACCAGATTGTGCTAAAGAAGGAAAATAAGACACAATTTGCAGCTCATGTGCTGTTGTTAAAGTAGAACCCTGGCAAGATGTAACTATACATAGTATATATATATATATATATATATATAATATATATATATATATATATATATATATATATATATATTATGCAAGTGTTAAAATATATATATATATATATATATATATATATATATATATATATATATATTAAAAAATATATATATATATACTGTATACATATATATATTTTTTTTTTTTTTGCAGTCTGCTGCAGGCCGGAGGAAGCATTTCCTCAGTCTCTTCTCTCCCAGTAACCAGATTGTGCTAGTGGAAGGAAAATCAAAAACATTTTGCAGCTCATGTGCTGCTGTTAAAGTAGAACCCTGGCAAGATGTAACTATATAGTCAGAGCTGTAAAGGTTTCTTTGCGATAAAAGAAGACAGGGCCGCTTTAAAAATGTTACTATATATATATATATATATATATATATACAGTATCTCACAAAAGTGAGTACACCCCTCACATTTTTGTAAATATTTTATTCTATCTTTTCATGTGACAACACTGAAGAAATGACACTTTGCTACAATGTAAAGTAGTGAGTGTACAGCTTGTATAACAGTGTAAATTTGCTGTCCCCTCAAAATAACTCAACACACAGCCGTTAATGTCTAAACCGCTGGCAACAAAAGTGAGTACACCCCTAAGTGAAAATGTCCTAATTTTGCCCAAAGTGTCAATATTTTGTGTGGCCACCATTATTTTCCAGCACTGCCTTAACCCTCTTGGGCATGGAGTTCACCAGAGCTTCACAGGTTGCTACTGGAGTCCTCTTCTACTCCTCCATGATGATATCATGGAACTGGTGGATGTTAGAGACTTTACACTCCTCCACCTTTCATTTGAGGATGCCCCACAGAGGCCAAATAGGGTTTAGGTCTGGAGACATGCTTGGCCAGTCCATCACCTTTACCCTCAGCTTCTTTAGCAAGGCAGTGGTCATCTTGGAGGTGTTTGGGGTCGTTATGTTGGAATACTGCCCTGCGGCCCAGTCTCTGAAGGGAGGGGATCATGCTCTGCTTCAGTATGTCACAGTACATGTTGGCATTCATGGTTTCCTCAATGAACTGTAGATCCCCAGTGCCGGTAGCACTCTCTCCCAGTAACCAGACTGTGCATTGTAACTTTGTAGCAAGTCAACAAGGATAAATGGCTGCAGCAGGAGCTGATCTGTATTAGTCCCGGTTCACACTACCGCGACTTGTCAGCCTGACAAGTCGCGATCCATTCTGTGCTACGGGAACCGTTCTAATAGGAGCGACTCAAGTCGATACGACTTAGAAAAGAGTTCCTGTACTACTTCGGGGCGACATCGGAGCGATTTGCTTTAAACCCATTATGTGAAGTCTGTGCAAGTCGCGCCGAAGTCGCGGTGCACGCGACTTCACAGGTCGCCCCCGAATTGAATTTTCCTGGAAAATGTAAATGCAATGTTATTCTGAACTTTATAGGTAGAATGGCAGTTCTATTCTCTACCTTGTCTAAATACTTATATATACATATCAAGATAAAGAATAAGTATGTTGTTTTTTTTTTTAATAGATAAAATACATTTTTTTTTATAAATATAATAATTAGATCAATTTAGAAATGTTATAAATGCATCTAAACATATCATGATAGAATAAATAATAGTAATGAATATTAATAAATAAATAGGTTTTATTAAATAGATAAAATTGTTGTTGTTTTTTTTACTAGATCAAATATATTAATTTACATAGCATGTTTATTGTTGAATTATAAATTGAATTGTAGAAAATACGCCTTGTATTAATATACATTTTAATTAATATTGACTTATTAGTCTTTTTTTTAAATCTTTTTTTCTTTTGTATTTTATAAATATATAGATATACTCTTTTCTTTTTAAATGGTTTTTATTGAAGGCAAAAGAAACATGGTACAGCAATATGCAGTGAAAATAGTAGGTACATGCCTAGATAAAACAAGGCGCATTGAGAATATATAGACATACTCACCTGTGAAGATTTGTATAATGTTGTTATAGGCCAGACACCAACTTGTTTATAGCCATAAAGAAGGGGGACCCTTGCAACCCCCAAAATTCATTGAATATTTCCTAGTAAACATAAATAAAACCTCATGCTGGACTTTAGAATTGGAGTCCACTTCTTTCCTGTACCTCATCTGCATGTTTCTCTAAACTCATAACAATTTAGGATATGTTTTATTAAATATATATAATTGTTTAGTGTATTAAAGATAGAAATAGACTAATTTACATAGATTTTTTATTCTTTTACAGTTATATGTTGTATTTTAGGAAATACACCGAGTATTAATGGGAATTTTAAATAATATTGGCTTGTTAGCAATTTTTTAATTTTTATTTTAATTTTTTTTCATTTTGAATTTTTCAAATATTTTGATATACTCACCTGTGAATACTTCTGCACGTTGTTGAACAGACATTAATTTGTTTATAGCCCTAAATAAGGGGGACCCTTGCAACCCCGAAAGGCATTGAATTTTCATGGTGACTGTAAATAAAATCTCATTCTAAATTTTATCATTGGAGTGGCCCTTCTCATGTACATATTTCTCCAAACATATCACAAAAAGGATATGTTTATTAAATATATTTAAAAGTTTGTCTTAATTGATTAAATAGATTAATTTACTTTACATAAAGTGCTTAATATTGTAGAGTAGTTTATTATTGTAGAGTCATGTAGAAAATATACCTAGTATTATTATGGAATATACCTGGTATTAATGTGGATTTAAAATATTACTGACTTATTAGTCATTTTTTAATTTTTTAAATTTTTTGTTTTTTCTTTTAGTATTTTAAAAATATTTATAAACATTTAGATATATTCATTTGTAAAGATTTCTGTAATATATATTGAAACCAGACACCAGTTTGTTCAGAGACTGAAGAAGAGGGGTTCACCCCCGAAACATGTTAGATTTTCCTGGTGAATGTAAATAAAATTTTATTCTGGACTTTTTAAGTAGAGTGGCACTTCTATTCCCTACCTCTACATAACATTAAAGAGAAAAAAATAATAAAATAGATATAATAGTTTTTTTTGTTAATAGAGTATGTAGGGTTATTTTCATAGATTTTTTGTTATTGTTGCATTAAAAATTGGATTGTAGAAAATAAATCTAAGTATAATTTTAAATTATATTGAACTTATTAGTCATTTTTTAGTTTCTTGTTTTTTTAATATTTTACTTTGAGTATTTTTATATATGATACACTAACCTGTTATATCACCTCGCCAGACACCAATTTGTTTAACCCCTGAAAAAGAGGGACCTTTGCAGCCCCCGAAATGTGTTTGCTTTTTATTTAAATAATACAATTTCAATTATAATTAAATCATTAGCTATTGTTTAGTTTTTTTTTTCTTTTAGTATTTAACTTTTGGTATTTTATTAATATATAGATATACTCACTTGTAAAGATTTCTATAATAATGTTGTGGGCCCAACACCAATTTGTTTATACCCCCGAAGAAGGGGGACCGTTGCAACCCACGAAACGTGTTGGCTTTTTCCTGGTGAACGTAATTAAAATATAATTCTAGACTTTATAAGTAGAGCGGCACTTCTATTCTCTACCTTGTCTGCATGTTTCTCCAAACATAACAAGAAAAAGTAAAGTTGTATAAAATAGATAGAAAAAAATTTGAATAGATTAATTTACAAAGAATTTTCATAATTGTTGAGTGGTAAATTGAATATTAAATACACCTAGTATAAATATAAATGTTAATTATGTTTGACTCAATAGTCATTTTTTTAGTTTTTAATTTTTAGTTATTATTATTATTTTTTTTTTTTTTTTAATGAGAAGAAAGTTTTATTTGAACACATTTAAGCATACCTGTTCCATAAAAACTAACTAAAAATGTAAAGTACAAAAACACATATTCAATTACAGCTTCCAACTTTATAGAGCAATTTTTAGTAATTTACTTTTAGTATTATATTGATACTAAAAGATTATCTTTTCCTGTGAAGATTTCTATAATGTTGTTGTAGGCCAGACACCGATTGGTTTATAGCCCTGAAAAAGGGAGACCCTTGCAGCCCCTGAAACGCGTTGCCTTTTTTCTGGTGAATTCCAATTACATTTTATTGTGGACTTCATAAGTGGAATGATGATTTTATTCTCTACCTCAGGACTATTTACAAGAGTTATAGAAAAATAGAGCTGCCAACTAACTCCCATATAAAAAAAACACGACCATATAACACATAACTGTACTCCAGCCTGCATATGTAATGAGCCAGTACAGCTGGTTTTGTATACACATATAATTACTAACTATGCTTAGAAAGGATACTATTTTAGCAATCGCATACAGTACACCAATAACATTAAAGTATATAGGAACCTCAATTTAATTCCTTTTAGTTTGCAAAAGCACAATGTACCATAGAGAAACACTGTTAAA
>NC_138777.1:222776560-222854060 GCF_965119305.1 Pelophylax lessonae
ATAAATATTTCACCCTTATGTTTTTTTTTTTTTTTTATGCTTCTGTTATTCTTAAAAAAAAAAAGAAGATGCAGAAAGATATTGTAGCAAACAAAGGGTAATTGTTGGAGCCCAGATGTTGCTTATGCACAACAAGCAGGTTACAACGTTCCCACAGAGCTGATGAGCCCAATCAGTGCAATGATTAAAAATTGATTTTGTCCCTGTAATTACAGTATGTAAACTACTTAGCTTGGATTGCAAAGGAAGTGATTTTCTAATTACGTATATACTCTGGTGTCTAATGATTGGTTTTTTGAAGTAATGAAGAGAGAGGCCTAACGACTCCTTGGTGCTCTGTTGTTTAAGAAAGACCATCTTTAGAGTAAGCAGACAGTAGACAAAGACTTTTTCAATTGAATTCTCAACACTGTTAATGTGAGCGAAGAGTTGCTTATTAAAGAGACAGGAGGACAGGAGACCTGGCGGTTCTCACCCGCGTGCTTCCTATTACCACTCCGAAGAATAAACTTATTTTGGGTTCAGAGCAAGGTTTGTGAACTGCAGTCAGCTGAAGGGTTTATCATACTGTTCAGCCTCGAGAATCAGACAGTGTGGCCGGGTCGCTGACCTCACTTTTCTCAACTGCGGTTAGGCAATAAAGGCAGTAAAAGAAAGAAAGCTCCAACCCCCAGGCTGCTGATTGGATAGTGAAAGAAAGAACCAACCCCCAGGTTGCTCATTAGACAATTAAAGAAAAAGCCAACCCCCCCCCCCCCAGACTGCTGATTGGACAATTAAAGGGAGAGAGCCAACCACCAGGCTGCTGGTTGGACAGTGAAAGAAAGAGCCAACCACCAGGCTGCTGATTGGGCAATGAAAGAAAGAGCGAACCCCCATGCTTCTGATTGGACAATGAAATAAAGAACCAAAACCCAGGCTGCTCATTGGACAAAGAAACAAAGAGCCAACCCCCAGATTGCACATAAGGCAATGAAAGAAAGAGCCAACACCCCCAGGCTGCTGATTGGACAATGAAGGAAAGAGCCAACCACCAGGCATCTGATTGGACAATGAAAGAAAGAGCCAACCCCCAGGCTGATGATGGACAATGATAGAAAAAGCCAGCACCCAGACTGCTGATTGGACAATGAAAGAGAGAGCCAACCACCAGGCTGCTGGTTGGACAATGAAAAAAAGGGCCAACCCCCAAGCTGCTGATTGGACTATGAAAGAAAGAACCAACCCCCAGGCTTCTGATTGGACAATGAAAGAAAGAGACCACATACAGACTGCTGATTGAACAATGAAAGAAAGGGCCAACCCCCAAACTGCTGATTGGACAATGAAAGAAAGAGACAACATACAGGCTGCTGATTGGACAATGAAAGAAAGAGCCAACTCCAAGGCTTCTGATTGGACAATGAAAGAAAGAGCCAATACCCAAGCTGCTTATTGGACAATGAAAGAAAGAGCCAACACCCAGGCTGTTGATTGGACAACAAAAGAAAAAGCCAACCCCCAGGCTGCTGATTGGACAATGAGGAAAGAGCCAACCCCCAGACTGGTGATTGGACAATGAAAGAAAAGGATTTGTGACTCTGTTTAGGCAATTCTGTGAACTGGACATCACACCCTGATCACTGACCTCTCTTTTCTCCACTGCTTTTAAGCAATAACGTGTGGTCACAAAACCAACCCCCAGGCTTCTGATTGGCCAATGAGACAAAGAGCCAACACCCAGGCTGCTGATTGGACAGTGAAAGAAAGAGTGAACCCCTAGGTTGCACATTAGACAATAAAAGAAAGAGCCCCCCAGGCTTCTGATTGGACAATGAAGGAAAGAGCCAACCCCCAGACTTCTGATTGGACAATGAAAGAAAGAGCCAACACCCAAGCAACTCATTGGACAATGAAAGAAAAAGCCAACCTCTAGGTTGCACATTAGACAATGAAAGAAAGAGCTAACCCCCGATCCAATGTGCATTGGGGGGCTATTTAAAATGAATAACCTACATGGCTGCAGTACACACATTGCTTTACGTTTGTGATGGCGCACTGTACAATGGGCGCTTTACCCTGCGTTAACACAATTCACAGGTGTGAACGGGCCAAACGATTCTCATCTTTGCATTTTTGCTTAATGCATTTTCCCTTGAAACCAATGGAAATGCATCACAGTGCATGAATTAAGACAAGCATCAATGCATGCCAACGCGTCATCGCACAGATGACATATGTCAATGTGCATTTTAGCATGCGTTGACTTTCAATATAATGCATTGCAATGCACATTGAAAATGCATACATCTGTCCATCCTGAACCCAAAAGTTAGCTACCATTGCTGAGCTAATAAGCTGAGGACAGTGGATTCAAAACTCCATTCCGCAGGTGCATGCATACAGGAGGGTAGTTATGCTTGTGACATCATTGACCTAATATGGCCATGTGCCCATATAAGGTTGATAATGTCATGAGCACCCTCGCCCCTTTGTGTATGTTAGCTGTGGAGCGGAGTGGGGAATCCCCCATCTGCAGCTTGTTGGCAGCTCAACAATGATAGCTAACCTCCCGGTTCAGACGAATTTAGGGTTTGGGCAGAACCCAAGATTATTACTAGTGACAAAATGTACGTCAATGCTCTCCTTGGATAGTGGTGGGAATCTGTAGTGTGAGGCCTTGGACTGCTCCCTGGATGGTGGTGGAATCTGTAGTGGGAGTGTCTTGGATCGTTCCCTGGATGGTGGTAGGAATCTGTAGTGGGAGCATCTTGGACTGCTCCCTGGATGGTGGGGGTAATCTGTAGTTGGAACATCTTGGACAGCACCCTGGATGGTGGTGGGAATCTGTAGTGGGAGCGTCTTGGGCTGCTCCCTGGGTGGTGATGGGAATCTGTAGAGAGAGCATCTTAGACTGCTCCCTGGATGGTGGTGGGAATCTGTAGTGGGAGTTCCTTGGACTGCTCCCTGGATGGTGGTGGGAACCTGTAGTTGGAACATCTTGAACAGCTCCCTGGATGGTGGTGGGAATCTGTAGTGGAAGCATCTTGAACTGCTCCCTGGATGGTGGTGGGAATCTGTAGTGGAAGATCTTGGACAGCTCCCTAGATGGTGGTGAGAATCTGTAGTTGAAGGGTCTTGGATGGCTCCCTGGATGGTGGTGGGAATCTACAGTGGGAGTGGCTTGGACCTCTCCCTGAATTGTGGCTGGTATCTGTAATGGGAGCGTCTTGGACTGCTCCACAGATGGTGGTGGGAATCTGTAGTAGGGGCGTCTTGGACAGCTCCCTGGATGGTGGTGGAAATCTGTAGTGGGAGCATCCTGGACTGCTCCCTGGATGGTGGTGGGAATCTGTAATCGGAACATCTTGGATTGCTCCCTGGTGGTGGTGGGAATCTGTAGTTGGAACATCTTGGACAGCTCCCTGAATGATGGTAGGAATCTGTAGTTGGAATGTCTTGGACAGCTCCCTGGATGGTGGTGGAAATCTGTAGTGGGAGCATCATGGACTGCTTCCTGGATGGTGGTGGGAATCTGTGTTGGTGATGTCAATTTTGGGCCTTTTGTATTGATGCCCCTTTATGAAATCAGATGGGATTCAGGTTAGGAATAACCCTTTGAGCAGCCACCTAACGTACGTGAGGGTTGATGCCCATAGATTTATGTGAGGGGAACCATTGGTGGAAAATTATGTTGCATTTCTAAAGAAAAAAGCAAGAACAACCTATGAGAATCACAAGAAGTCTCCACCCTGCACCAATGATGTAAGAAGATAATCTCTAAGTACTGAGCTGCCACCTAACAAATAATGACAATAAAAATAAAAGGGTGAATTCTGGGTCCTTTGATCCAATTCACCCTTTTATTTTTATGTTGCATTTCTCTAATATGATTTGTAATAGCTGCATGAATGGGTGATTATGAGGCTTTCTCCATGAAGTCTCATTTCCCCTGAGGAAGAATATAACATCAAAACATGTTGGGTTAAGGAGAATTGTACTCAATATTGATATTGATCAGTGCATGTATATGTGGCTTTAAAAAATATGGTTTTATGTATAATTTTAATATGTGTCCAAATAGAACAAGTCTTTTTTATATGGATTGCTTTTAAAGTAAAGAAAATATATTTATCCTTCCAAACTTTCTGAATTCATGGTGCGTCTATGTGCACTGACACGCGCTTCCCTTGATTTCATCAAATTCATCAACTGGACATTCTATTACTGACAGAATCCACGTAAGAAACTTTCCAACAGATTAGTTAAAACAAATATTTACTTAAGAAAACTACATAAAATAAGACATGACCCCAAACATATCAGAAAAAGATTTTGTGTTATGCAAATTTGCAGATTTTGTCATAAATTATGATCGGTTCTCTTTGAGCGGTTCTGTCATCTGGAGCTTCCCTTTGGGAGAATTGGTCAGCAGGTTGAACTGAGACTTTTTAGTGTCTTAGTCCTCACCGCCAATGATTGCCAATGAGGAAGGCGTAAATAAAGGTGGGCAGCAGGAAAGGAAGAAATTAGGGAATGCATGAAGGAAAGAAGGAGGAAACTAAAGGAAGGAGAAAAGGAATGAAAGAGGAAGGGAATGAACAAATGAAGGAAGAATGAGCGGAAGGAAGAAGGAAAGATAGGAAGGAATGAAAGAGGAAATTAATGAAAGGGGGAAAGAGAGAAAATAAGGAAGTAGGGAAAAATGGAGGAAAGGAAGTAAGGAGGATGGAAGGAAGGTGGGAAAGAAGGCAAAAAAGAATAA
This sequence comes from Pelophylax lessonae, assembly GCF_965119305.1. Classification (NCBI taxonomy): domain Eukaryota; kingdom Metazoa; phylum Chordata; class Amphibia; order Anura; family Ranidae; genus Pelophylax; species Pelophylax lessonae. The sequence goes on from NC_138777.1 coordinate 222,781,305, forward strand.
AGGAAGGAAGAAGGGAATTAATGAAGGAAGAAGGAACGGACAGAAGGAAGGATAAAAGGAAGGAGGGAATGAAGAAAGGAAGGGGAAAAAGAAGGAAGTAGGGAAGGATGGAGGGAAGAAGGGAAGAAAGGGGAAAGGAAGGAAGGAAGGTAACAAGGAATAAAGAATGGAAGGAAAGAGGGATAGAAGGAGGAACTGAAGGAAAGGGGGAAAGGAAGAAAAAAAGGAAGTAGGGAAGGATGCAGAAAAGGAAGTAATGAATAAAGGAAGTAAGGTGGGAAAGAAGACGAGAAAGAAGAAAGAAATGAGCAAAGGAAAGAAGTAGAAAAGGAAGAAGGAAATGAATGCAGGAAGAAGGAACAAACAGAAGGAAGGAGGAAAGAAAGGAGGGAATGCATGAAGGAAAGAAGGAGGAAACTAAGGAAGGAGTAAATGAAGGAAAGAGGACGGGAATGAACAAAGGAAGGAGGAACGAGCAGAAGGAAGAAGGAAAGATAGGAAGGAAGGAAAGAAGAAATGAATGAAATGGGGAAAGAGAGAAAAGAAGGAAGTAGGGAAGAATGGAGAAAAGGAAGTAAGGAGGATGGAAGGAATGTGGGAAAGAAGGCAAAAAAGAATAAAGGAAGGAAGAAGGGAATTAATGAAGGAAGAAGGAACATACAGATGAACGCGAAAAGGAAGGAGGGAATGAAGAAAGGAAGGGGGAAAAGAAGGAAGTAGGGAAGGATGGAGGGAAGAAAGGGGAAAGGAAGGACGGTAGCAAGGAATAAAGAATAGAAGGAAAGAGTGATATAAGGAGGAACTGAAGTAAAGGGGGAGAGGAAGAAAAGAAGGAAGTAGGGAAGGATGCAGAAAAGGAAGTAATGAATAAAGGAAGTAAGGTGGAAAGAAGACGAGAAAGAAGAAAGAAATGAGCAAAGGCAAGAAGTAGAAAAGGAAGAAGGAAATGAATGCAGGAAGAAGGAACAAACAGAATGAAGGAGGAAAGAAAGGAAGGAAGGGGGAAATGAAGAAAGGAAGGGAAAAGGGAGGAAGTAGGGAAGGATGGAGGGACGAAAGGGGAAGGAAAGGAAGGTAGCAAGGAATAAAAGATAAAAGGAAAGAGGGATAGAAAAAGGAAAGGAAGGAAGTAAGGTAGCAAGGAGTAAAGAATGGAAAGAAAGAGGGATAGAAGGAGGAACTGAAGGAAAGGGGGAAAGGAAGAAAAGAAGGAAGTAGGGAAGGATGCAGAAAAGGAAGTAATGAATAAAGGAAGTAAGGTGGGAAAGAAGACGAGAAAGAAGAAAGAAATGAGCAAAGGAAAGAAGTAGAACATGAAGAAGGAAATGAATGCAGGAAGAAGGAACAAACAGAAGGAAGGAGGAAAGAAAGGAGGGAATGTATGAAGGAAAGAAGGAGGAAACTAAGGAAGGAGTAAATGAAGGAAAGAGGACGGGAATGAACAAAGGAAGGAGGAACGAGCGGAAGGAAGAAGGAAAGATAGGAAGGAAGGAAAGAGGAAATTAATGAAATGGGGAAAGAGAGAAAAGAAGGAAGTAGGGAAGAATGGAGAAAAGGAAGTAAGAAGGATGGAAGTCAGGTGGGAAATAAGGCAAAAAAGAATAAAGAAAGGAAGAAGGGAATTAATGAAGGAAGAAGGAACATACAGAATGAAGGAGGAAAGAAAGGAGGGAAGGAAGGAAGGGGGGAATGAAGAAAGGAAGGGGAAAAGGGAGGAAGTAGAGAAGGATGGAGGGACGAAAGGGGAAGGAAAGGAAGGTAGCAAGGAATAAAAGATAAAAAGAAAGAGGGATAGAAAGAGGAAAGGAAGTAAGGTAGCAAGGAGTAAAGAATGGAAGGAAAGGGATAGAAGGAGGAACTGAAGGAAAGGGGGAAAGGAAGAAAAGAAGGAAGTAGGAAATGATGCAGAAAAGGAAGTAAGAGGGAATGAATAAAGGAAGTAAGGTGGGAAAGAAGGCGAGAAAAAAGAAAGAAGTAGAAAAGGAAGAAGAAAATTAATGCAGGAAGAGGAACACACAGAAGGAAGGAGGAAAGGAAGGAAGGAGGAAATGAAGAAATGAAAGGGGAAAAGGGAGGAAGTAGGGAAGGATGGAGGGACAAAAGGGGAAAGGAAGGAAGGTAGCAAGGAATAAAGGATAAAAGGAAAGAGGGATAGAAAGAGGAAAGGAAGGAAGCAAGAAGGAAGAAAGGCAGGAGGGAGGGAAGGAAAAAGACAGGAGGGAAAGAAAGGAAAAAAAGTATCTTTAAAGCCAAAAACAATATATATATATACATTTTTAACAGATTAACAAAAAAAAAAAAAAGTACTTCGAATGTAACAATATTCCCCTCAGCTCCAGCGATGCGGCGTCCCCAAGCTCCCGGCCCGGTCCCTAAGATCTTCGGGTGGCTGGCTTCCGGGCCTCTATCACCAGCCGCTGTCATTGGCAGAATGGGGATGACATAACTCTTGTGCATGTGGACAGGCAGGTTTAATGCAGAAGAGACAAAGCATGTTTTTTCTGCATTAAAAATCCTGCCTGTCTGCAAATTTTTATTTCCCAGCATAAAGTTCCACATTAAGAAAACTGTGTAAAGTAAGAAGTGATGCCAAACATGCCAAAAAAAAAAAAAAAAAAAAAGATTTTGGGTTACCAAACTTGCAGATTATGCCATAAATTGTGACTGGTTCTCTTTGAGTGGTTCTGCCATTTGGATCCTCCCTTTGGTTGAACCCATCACAGTGAAGCTTTTTAGTCCCTCGGACCTCCACCTTCAGATTGCGGTAGCCGAAGGTCATTTAAGCAGCGGCTGAACTGTACCAGGACACGGGCCCCCGGCACCAGCGGGGCATTTAAGCGTGGATTTATTCCAACATTGATTGGAAAGTGTAGTGAGTGATTTGAGACCCATAACCCAGGTAGCATGCTGTCATAATTAGGGGGTTGAGTTATTTAACACGATACGGCAAGACGCAGCAAATTAGACTGACTGGGCACGAAGTACACATTTGGGTATTTCTTCGCCAGCGATCGACATCCAAAAGAAATGATTCTAAAGATGTCTTCCCGTAACCAAACCAATGTCTTCCCAGCGTGGTCCCAGCAAATCCTAATTTATTTTTTTCAGATGTATTTTGGAAAAATCTTTATCTTTTTATTTTTTATTTTTTGCCATTCCCATGGAACGTTGCCCTGTGATTGTGTCATTGTATCTTCCTTCCCCGAGACCTGCGTGTGGTTGCTCAATAAGAACGGTAGATTTTTATTTTTTTTTTGTTATTTGATTTTAAATGGATGCGATGGTGAAACATCCCAGTTTTTTCACATCATTGTCCGCAAGGATGAGGATTAATAACCTCCTCATTGCGATGAAATTACAGGCTTCATCATAATTCGCAGAAGAGGGGACATCATTTGCAGAAGGCCCGGGTCTATTTAGGTCTATTTAGTTTTGCATAATCAGGCAGCCGAGAGGAGTTCGCGCAGTCCCCGCTGCCGGTGATTGCCGATGAGTTTGCAATGGATTTTGGGCTGCAAGAATGGAGATTTTTCTATCGTTAGCACAAGTGGCGCTAATTGGAAGGCAACGCTGAAACCTGCCTAGTGCGCTCAGCTAAGAACCTGACATGGCGGCCTGATGGAGGGAGCATCACCTAATGCAACCAATCAGAGGCTTTCACCCAATGTCCCAATGCAGCTTAGAAGACGTGTGATTGGTGGAGCACGGCCACACAGACATGGTGGCATCTCTATTATTGTTTACAAATTTAGTGTGCATGAAACATTTAGGAGTTCCGTCATAACAAGACTCCTATAGTGAAATATTATCACCTACAACATAAATGTAGGAGTAACATGGAGGGGGGGGGGGGGGAGGGGGTTTCTGCTAAGTATAACTTCTATCCAGATTATCTAAAGGATCCTTTAGACCTTTTCTTTTTCCTTCCTTCTTTCTTTCTTTCTTTCTTTCGTCTATCTATCTTTTCTTCAATATCTATCTATTTATATTTTCTTTCTTTCTTTCTTTCTTTCTTTCTTTCTTTCTTTCTTTCTTTCTTTCTTTCTTTCTTTCTTTCTTTCTTTCTTTCTTTCTTTCTTTCTTTCCCTCCCTTTAATATCCATCTATTTATCCTTTCTTTCTTTCTTTCTTTCTTTCTTTCTTTCTTTCTTTCTTTCTTTCTTTCTTTCTTTCTTTCTTTCTTTCCCTCCCTTTAATATCCATCTATTTATCCTTTCTTTCTTTCTTTCTTCTTTCTTTCTTTCTTTCTTTCTTTCTTTCTTTCTTTCTTTCTTTCTTTCTTTCTTTCTTTCTTTCTTTCTTTCTTTCTTTCTTTCATCTATATTTTCTTCAATATCTATCTATTTATTCTTTCTTTATTTCTTTCTTTTTTCTTTCTTTCTTTCTTTCTTTCTTTCTTTCTTTCTTTCTTTCTTTCTTTCTTTCTTTCTTTCTTTCTTTCTTTCTTTCTTTCTTTCTTTCTTTCTTTCTTTCTTTCTTTCTTTCTTTCTTTCCCTCCCTTTAATATCTATCTATTTATCCTTTCTTTCTTTCCCTCCCTTTAATATCTATCTATTCTTTCTTTCTTTCTTTCTTTCTTTCTTTCTTTCTTTCTTTCTTTCTTTCTTTCTTTCTTTCTTTCTTTCTTTCTTTCTTTCTTCTATCTATCTTTTCTTCAATATCTATTTATTCTTTATTTCTTTCTTTCTTTCTTTCTTTCTTTCTTTCTTTCTTTCTTTCTTTCTTTCTTTCTTTCTTTCTTTCTTTCTTTCTTTCTTTCCCTCCCTTTAATATCTATCTATCTATCTATCTATCTATCTATCTATCTATCTATCTATCTATCTATCTATCTATCTATCTATCTATCTATCTATCTATCTATCTATCTATCTATCTATCTATCTATCTATCTATCTATCTATCTATCCATCCTCTCCATTTCTCGGACCTCTGAGATTTTGCTCTGGGTGGATGTCCATTGCCTTGCAATGATCTTCTAATGAGTAGAACATTTGAATAATCTTTGCTATATAAATAGCAGTTTTGACTGGTTACGACCGGATGCTAAGAAACGATGGATGTTTTATGAATGTTTTATAAGTCAATTAAAATAGCTCCAAGAACTAGTTATGTCCAATGAAGAATGAAATGCTCATCCTGTCCAGAGCGGAGGAGGCCGGGGATGAGGATGTGAAGTTGCAGGGAAGTCAGACTATGTTGATGGGGGGGTCAGGGGTGTAAAGCCTTGCTCAGTCCCGGAAGCAGAATAATTTGATGTTTCAGAAATCCACTTTGTTCCGCTTCCGGGGGAATGATGGAACTATTTTGTAAAACCCACTGAAAAAAGGCGAATACCATTGGTCAGTGAGGTGCTGCTCTTCATATTACCATAGAAGGAAGGAAGAAAGGGAGGAGGGACAGAGGGAAGGAGGGAAAGAGGAAATGAGGAGAGGAAGAAAGAAGAGCCAAAAAGGGCAAATAACAACATTGGTTAGGGAGGTGCTCATATTCATAATCAAACCTACAACGGAAAGAAGGAAGAAAGAAACGAGAGAAGGAATGAACGAAGATAGAAAGGATGAAAGGAAGGAAGGAGAAAAGGAAAGAAGTAGGGAAGGAAGGAGGGAAGAAGGAAAGAAAAGAAGGAGGGAGGAAAGAAAGGAAGAAAGGAGGGAAGGACAAAAGGAAGGAAAAAAGTAGGAGGGAAGAGGAGACGGAGGAGAGGAAGGAGGGAAGATAGGAAGGATGAAAGAAAGGAAGGAGGGAAGGATAAAAGGAAGTAAAAAGTAGAAATAAAGAGGAGAAGAAGGACATGAAGGAGGGAAGATAGTAAGGACGAAAGGAAGGAATGAATGAAGGAAGGAGGGAAGAAGGAAAGGAAAGAAGGAGGGAGGAAAGAAAGGAAGGAGGGAAAGACAAAGGGAAGGAAAAAAGTAGGAAGGAAGAGGAGACAGAGGAAAGGAAGGAGGGAAGATAGGAAGGATGAAAGGAAGGAGGGAAGGATAAAAGGAAGGAAAAAATAGAAATAAAGAGGAGAAGAAGGACATGAAGGAGGGAAGATAGGAAGGACGAAAGGAAGGAATGAATGAAGGAAGGAGGGAAGAAGGAAAGGAAAGAAGGAGGGAGGAAAGAAAGGAACGAGAGAAGGACAAAGGGAAGTAAAAAAGTAGGAAGGAAGAGGAGACAGAGGAAAGGAAGGAGGGAAGATAGGAAGGATGAAAGGAAGGAAGGAAGGAGGGAAGGATAAAAGGAAGGAAAACGTAGAAAGGAAGAGGAGAAGGAGGAAATGAAGGAGGGAAGATAGGAAGGACGAAAGGAAGGAAGGAAAAACAGAAGGAGTGAAGGAAGGAGATAAGGAAAGAAGAAGGAAGGAAAGGAAGGAAGGAAGGAGGAAAGGAAGGAAAAAAGTAAGAAGGAGGAAAGGAAGGAAGTTGGGAAGAAAGGAAGGAAGGAGGAAAAAAGCAAAGGATGAAAAGTGGAAAGGAAGGAGGGAAAAAGGAAGTAGGAAAGGAATGAAGGAAGACAGAAAAAAAGGAAGGAAGTGAGAAAGCACTATCTTCAAAGCCAAAAAACAATATAAATGGTAATTTAGTAGCCTTACCACCTAATGAAAATTTCTGGTGACAGGGTCCCCATAATGCACATTGCTCCATAATATGTTGGTGCTTTTAGTAATAGATAATGATAATTTAGGAGTTATTTTTTGTTTGTTTAGCACTTTCCTGTAAATCATTCTGTGAACATCTTTACACTTTATTCATTTGTAATGTTTTCTTTCTTTTTAGGACCAGTTAAAGTGCTGCCTATGGCTCCATCCATCGATTAAAGCTGAATTCAGTGGTCCAGGTGAGTGTGCAGCAACATTATAGTATTGTAATCATATTTATGTATCATTATTATTATTGTTAATAATGTTATACAATTCATGATTAAAGCGCAACTTCACCCAAAAGGGGAATTTCCACTTCAAGGCCTCCTCCCCTTCCCTCTACCTAATTTGGCACTTCATTTTTTTTGGGGGGGGGGGGGAGCGGGTACCTCGTTTTTACAGGTAGCTGCTCCCACATCCATTTGGATTGCCCTAAGTGATCCAGGCGAAAGTTCTCCTCTCCCCCTCCCTCCCCAACAGTCTTCTGGGATGCATCGCAGGTCACACACACATGTACAAAGCACAGTGTGGCTCTAAGCAGGCTGTGAGGGTGCAAGCTGTTACTGCCGGGTGCCCACATGTAGGATACCAGCGCTGGGATCCCTAAGGCTAGTAAAAAAACTGCTCCCGTAGGTATGAGAAATGGATTGCTTCCGAAGGAGTGCCGACAACATCTCCCTCGCTGCAAGAGACAATCCCAACTGCCACATGTACAGGCTCAAGGACAGGCTGCTAGAGAAGCTTTTGTCACCCTTGGTAACCACTGAATCTTCACACAGTTTGAACTCTTATACCATTATCTTCATTGACCCAAGTGGTAGATTATGTGTGCCGGTTACTTGTATTTAGTTACTTTAGACCATACAGAGGCAAAGTTCAAACATTTTACTTGAAGAATAAGTTAACATAATGACAGAAACCATTGACAGTCAATGATAAAGTGGCAACATTTCCTGACATCCCTAGTCCCTAACTTCAGACTTATGGCTGCCCCAGCATACCTGTTCAAGCAAAAGTTCAATATTGGTTGGTTCTATGTCTGGCACCTACTTCCATTTTTGGCAAGATACTGGGCATCCAAGCTCCGGTAATGGCATCAGGCAGGACTGGCAAGGTAGGAAAGGCCTACACCCAACTCCTTCTTCTTTTTCTTCACATTATCTCTTTCCCCCCCTCTCTCTCCCTCTGGGTCCGGACCTCCCTTTTATATCACACAGGACCATTAAGAAAAACCCGGGAATACAGTTAACCCCTGACTTCCCACTGGGGCAGCAGTAACCACTACCCGCCTACATTCTTTATTTAATCACAGGAAAAAATACACAAACAGGACAGTGCTAACGCATTTCAGCCCCCAAAGGCCTTCTTCATAGCAAACTAAACATCAAGCTACTTCCTCTCCACCCTATACGCCTAAGCATTCCCAGGTGGGATAATATATTATTCATTTTTATATAATGTTTTTTTATCTCTTTTTCTTTATTTTTGTACTGTATTTGTTCAGTTTTTTAGATACACATTGACTGCTCTAAATAATAAATGTAGCAGGATTCCCAGCCGGGTGCAACAAAAGTACCTTTGTGCATGTTCCTCCAAGTGTGAGCACTGAGACAATGACCAGTCAGTATCTTTGGGTTATTTGTATTTATTGAGAACTTGGATGGGAGAAGGGAATGAGTGGGATACTCCTTTGGCTCAACGATGCACGAATTGCTAGGGACAACTGGAAAATGCCGATTGGGGCAGACTTGACGCTGGCTAAATGTCGGTCAACGCCGGTTGACGCTGGTTAACGCTGGCTTGCTGCCTGTTAACTCCAAACTGACTTTAGACTGCCTTCTTGCACAAATTAGTCCTCTTTGAGCTCCCTTAAGTACTCCTTGCTGAGGTAGCTACTTGTACTACTGCTGCTCTGCTAAACAATTCAGGGCCCACACCGGCGCCCTCTTCCTCTCACTTATCTTCAGGGGTTAGACACTGGCACCCCCTTTCTCTAATCCTTCTCCACAGGTTAGCTGGCTCCCGGATCCCTCTGTCCTTCTGGAGTGGTCCCCTCTCCTAGGCAGACCCCTGGGCGGTTTTGAGTACTCACATTACTGTTTTTCCCCCAAAACTTCTGCCCAGCAGCTCCACTCAGTCCACAGCTCTCTGGATCCCTCCTCTGCAGCTCAGCTCAACCTTCGTCCTCTAGGCTGACTGCCCAGGACACCTTCACTATCGCTGACAGGAGGAGAGATAGCCGTCACCCTCCTCCATGGACGCGCCAAGACTTGTATGACTGCTGCACTGCTGAACACTTCAGGGCCCGCACCGGCACCCTCTTCCTCTCACTTATCTTCAGGGCTTAGACACTGGCATCCCCTTTCTCTAAGCCTTCTCCACAGTTTAGCTGGTTCCCAGATCCCTCTGACCTTCTGGAGTGGTCCCCTCTCCTAGGCAGACCCCTGGGCGGTTTTGAGTACTCACGTTACTGTTTTTCCCCGAAACTTCTGCCCAGCAGCTCCACTCAGTCCACAGCTCTCTGGATCCCTCCTCAGCAGCTCAGCTCAACCTTCGTCCTCTAGGCCGACTGCCCAGGACACCTTCACTATCGCTGACAGGAGGAGAGACAGTCGTCACCCTCCTCCTGGGACTCGCCAAGTCTCCCTGTCCCCTCAGACCTATAACGCATTCCAGGGTGCATTGCGGAAAACTCCGCCCACTGAGATAGCCATAAGCCCTGGTGTGCTATTGGCTAGGTTTCCTCCACTGTCCAATAAGAGCTCTCATTGGAAACAGTGGTTAGACTCACCAGGCGCAACAGGTCACACCTGGAAGCATGTGACAGCCTAACTAAATGATCAGGCCCCCCTGATTTGCAGACAAGGCCACCCATATGCTTTTTCCTAGCACTTACCTAGGAGGGTGCTACATAAGCCTATATTTTATTACCCACCTGGGAATGCCGAGGCTTATAGAGTGGAGTTTTTAAATAGGTATTAGCTTGATGTTTAGTTTGCACCGGCTAAGGCCTCTCCTGGCTGAAATGCATTAGAAATGTCCTGTTTGTGGATTTTATACTGTGATTAAATAAAGAAGATTGTACAGGAACATGCGATGGTGTCTGTGTATACTCTTGATAAAGTCCCTACTCATGCTGATGCTTACCTTCGCTTCTCTGCATCTCCATTCACCTGCTGGAGCCCTTTGTGATTGCTGGTAATAAAGGAGCATGTGACTCCCCTTTCTGCTACGTTGCAGTGTATGGTGCTCGATCAACCAATTGCCCCCCATGTAAGAGCAGGGGGGCGGTCCTTTTCCCTGTGTAAGCTCCAATACTGAGCATACACATGGCCTTTTAGTCTGGCCTCTGTAGGCAAAGAAGGCAGTGGGGAAAGGTTGGTATCAGCAGGAGGGGGGACAGGTTATCCAGAGGATTTTTCACCTGCCACTGAATAGGGCTCCAGTAAAGAGAACCTGTCATTTTGCCCTGTATGCCAAAGTACGGGTTCATTTAAAGAAACTTCCTATTGATTCCTGTTTCTTAGAAAGAGATAAAGGTATTGGTTTGCAAGTGCACCTGGAAGTGCAGTCGCTGTGAATCTGAGGGGGACAGGGGCGTAACTACAGGGGTTGCAGGGGTTGCAATTGCAACCAGGCCCCATGCTCCAGGGGGCCTGTGCAGCTCCCCTGTACACCTGGATAGGAGGGACGGCGGGGGCAGCATGTAGAGAAATCACTGTCCTCCTTTTTCCTCCTGTAGCTGCAGGAGGAAAATGGAGGAGATTGGTTCCTCGTATGCTGCCCCGGCCACTCCTCCTATCCAGTTCACTTGTGTTCTGCTGTCTCTGGGCCCCTGTGTGCTCCCCTGTCCCCCTTCCCCCCACTGTGCTCCCTCCCCTCTCCCGACGGCTGCTGCAGGGGATGTGTCACAATAGAGAACCAGGAAGGGGTCGGTAAATATGTAATTTACCAGCTCCTTCCTTTTCTGAATGGACAGAGTCATAGTCAGTGACATTGTAAAAAAAAAAAATAAAATGATAAAAAATAATACAATTAAAATACCAAAAAAATAAAAACTACTGACACCAGTGGGTGAACTTCCAGGATCACAAAGGTCACACTTGCGACCGGGGCCCTGGCATTCTACCACCGTGGGGAGGCCCCAAGATGGCAGGAAGGGGCCCACTGCAGAACTTGTGAAAGGGTCCCGCTGCGGGACCGTAATAAAGGGCCCCTGCAATGAGAGTAAAGGGCCCCAGGATCAGTGGGAAGAGCCCCAGGCTTGAAGGGAACCAGCCAGGGGTCCGGGGGGGGGGGCCTTCATGGTTTTTTGTACCGGGGCCCAGAAGGTTCTAGTTATGCCTCTGGAGGGGGACATGCAAGGATAATAAAATACAGCATTTTTGCTTGCACATGATTGGATGATAGAAATCAGCAGAGTTTCCCCTCAGATAGTGCACAGTGGATTTGCCTTTATTAAATAAACCCCTATGCACTTTGCAAAGTGCAGTCGCTCCAGAGCTTAGTAAACGAGATAAAGCTTCACTATGCAAAAAGTACCCAATCACGTGCAAGGAAAAAAAAAAAATAATAATTCATTTTTGCTTACACATGATTGGATGATGGAAGTCAGCAGAGCTTTTACCCATTTACTAAGCTCTGGAGCAACTGTTCTTGCAGGGTGCAACTGTACTTTGCAAAGTGCACAGTCTATTTGCCTTTAGTAAATTAACCCCAAAGCCTGAAACCCAGTGACTGTAAATCACACTTTTCCCCATCCATTAATATTATTAAGATGCGTCTCCCATCTCTCCCGCAGTATGAATGTTGGCCTTCTCCCTGCACCCAGACGAACTGAACTGAATCTGTGATTCTGCAGATGTACAATACTGGGTGAGTTGAATAAGTTACCACTGAAGGTGGTTTATTCTTCGATGTATGGAAATAAGTATTGATTGGTTTTAGTTCTAAGGTAAAATGCTTCTTAAAAATTGTTGTGAATTGATTTGCTGGAGGCAGGAGGCTTCATTTTGTTCAGCCGGTTTTCATATTCCGAGTGGCAGCTGATGAGTTGGTGGTCATGTGATCTGTTACAACTGGCCAGTTAATGACAGGTCACCTGACTAATTACATGCACCAATTTTACGACAGATCATGTGACCTGTATGAAGGGGAATGGGAGATCGTGTACCACATAAGTGATCACAAGGGTCACTCAAAGAGAAAGTGGCAGTTGGCGGGAAATGCCATGGCAATTAATCGCTAGCAGTCACTACATGTGCAGTTGCATGTAGCAGCAATTTCTTACATTTGGATCATTGTACAACCAATAGCAATTATTCAGTACTATATTTTAAATGCCATATGTAGTGATCCCCAGTGCTGGGACAAGGTCATCCAGCGCCCATGGCACAGATGCAAAACTGTGCCCCCCCATTTCCCTTAGGATTACAATTAGCAGTGATGCCGCTGTCACTACTCCTGTCCAGCGCCCATGGCACAGATTCCAAACTTTGCCCCCCCCCTTCCCTTAGGGTTAGTATTACAATTAGCAGTGATGCCGCTGTCACTACTCCTGTCCAGCGCCCATGGCACAGATGCCAAACTGTGCCCCCCCTTCCCTTAGGGTTAGGATTACAATTAGCAGTGATGCCGCTGTCACTACTCCTGTCCAGCGCCCATGGCACAGATGCTAAACTGTGCCCCCCCTTCCCTTAGGGTTAGGATTACAATTAGCAGTGATGCCGCTGTCACTACTCCTGTCCAGCGCCCATGGCACAAATGCCAAACTGTGCCCCCCCCCCTTCCCTTAGGGTTAGGATTACAATTAGCAATGATGCCGCTGTCACTACTCCTGTCCAGCGCCCATTGCACAGATGCCAATCTGTGCCCCCCTCCTTCCCTTAGGGTTAGGATTATAATTAGCAGTGATGCCGCTGTCACTACTCCTGTCCAGCGCCCATGGCACAGATGCAAAACTGTGACCCTCCCCTTCCCTTCGGGTTAGGATTACAATTAGCAGTGATGCCGCTGTCACTACTCCTGTCCAGCTCCGGTGCAAGGATTTTTGCCGCCCTAGGCAAAATAAAAATTGCTGCCCCCCCATATGCTCTACCCCCCATCCCAAGTTGCTGAAGGGGTGAAAACCCCTTCAGTGACTTACCTTGGTGCTGGGTCAGGCTCCGCCCACTCTCCTCCCCCGCAGGCTGACCTGCGCACATGCATTCGACCTCCCCATAGTAAAGCATTATTCAACACCATCCATGCTGGGGGGGGGGGGGGGGGGGGGAGGCCTGCGCTCTGTCCTTGTCTTCATCCCAAACTCAGTAGGTCATCAGTGGGGACCTTTTACTTCTCTTCACCAGGAATCCTTTAGGCATGTCTGTGGCAGAAGCGGTGCAGCCTTTTTACGGGGCATGAGAGCGGCCAGGGGGGCAATTGCCCCCCTGCCTCTTAGCCCAGTCCTCCCCTGTCCAAATGGTACCTACAGTACATCCTAAATTATATAGTAAATAAAAAAAATGTGGAGGAGCTAGAGGATTTTCTTGGTACCCATAAACACACAACAAAGTATAAAATCAAAGGTATTTTATTACAAAAAAAAAAAATAGCAGCAAAACAAAAATATTGTACTACAAAGTGAAAGTGTGCATTAAATGCAAGAAAATCCTCTAGCTCCTCTCCATTTTTTTATTTACTAAAGCAAAAAAAAAAAAAGCACCATCATTTTGCATAAAAAAAAAAAAAAAAAAAACATCCCTGGCCCTTTCCAGAAACGCAGTGGCTGAAAAAAGCATGGATGTAAACGTGTCCCACAGGAAACCATGTTACATGAACTGTAGTGCGTTTCTGCAAAAAGCACAAAAAAAAAAAAAAACACGTAGGTGTGAACCAGGCCTAATGCCCCATACACACGTGCAGATTATCTGCAGACTTTTGTCTGCAGACTTACCTTTTCTATGTAGTGCAAGGGCCTGCCGGATTGCATACAAATTGAAAGTGTTTAGGTTTGACCTCATATTATATGGTTTTGGTAAGTCTGCAGACAAAAGTCTGCAGATAATCTGCACGTGTGTATGGGGCATAAGGGTGACATTTTGCTATTAAGTGGGAAAAAAAATGAAATAAAAAATAAATAAATTAAAAAAAAAAACAGCATGTTAACCTCTTCCGGATCGCTCGCTGCAGATATACTGAGGCAGGCAGCCCCTCCTGCGCGAAATTACGTAGCTGTACGCCGGTCGCGCGCCTGCAGCTAGGGGGCGGGGACTCCCATGCGCGGGGCAGGAGGCTCCGATTGCCGCCTGACACCCGCGATCGCTCCCTGCTGAGAGAGAAGAATGGTTGGCTGTTGTAAAACACAGCCGACGGTTTATCTCTCTGGAATGATAACAAGAGTGCCTGTGATCCTTCTATATGGGAACACAGGTCTCTATGATCATTTCACAAGCCCATCCCCCCATACAGTTAGAATCACTCCCCTAGGCTTACATTTAACCCTTTGATTACCCACAGTATTAACCCCTTCCCTGCCAGTGTCATTATACAGTAACAGTGCATATTTTTAGCACTGATTACTGTAGTAATGTCACTGGTCCCCCCAAAAGTGTCAAAAATGTCAATTAGGGGTCCCATCTATCCGCCGCAATGTCGCAGTCCCACTAAAAATCGCTGATCGCCGCCATTACTAATAAAACAAAAAAAAACAATAAAAATGACATAAATCTTTCCCGTAGTTAGTAGACGCAATAACTTTTGCGCAAACCAATCAAAATACGCTTATTGCAATTTTTTTTTACCAAAAATATGTAGCAGAAAACAAATTGGCCTAAAATATTAAAAAAACTAGATTTTTACATTTTTTTTTTTTTTTTTTTGGGGAATGTTATATAGCAGAATGTGAAAAAAAAAAAAATATATATATATATTTTTTTTTTTTCAGAATTGCCGCTCTTTGTTTGTTTATAGCTCAAAAAATAAAAATCGCACAGGTGATCAAATACCACCAAAAGAAAGCTCTATTTGTGGGAAAAAAAGGACAGTGATTTATTTTTATTTTTTTTAGGTACAGCATTGCACAATCGCGCAATTGTCCGTTAAAGTAACGCAGTGCCGAATCGCAAAAAATGGCCTGGTCATTAAGGGGGGAATGTTATATAGCAGAATAATGAAAAATATTGTTTTTTTTTTTTTTTTTTCAGAATTGTTGCTGTTTGTTTATAGCGCAAAAAATTAAAATCACACAGGTGATCAAATACCACCAAAAGAAAGCTCTATTTGTGGGGAAAAAAGGACATCAATTTTTTTTTTTTTTTAAGGTACAGTATCGTACGACCGCACAATTGTCAGTTAAAATAACGCAGTGCCGAATTGCAAAAAATGGCCTGGTCATTAAGGGGGCAAATCCTTCCGGTCCAGAACTGGTTAATTATTGTAAAAAAAAAAAAAAAAAAACCACACAAGCTTCAGAAGCTGACAAACATCACCCAATACAATCATTGCTTTTCTACATCTTCCATGTGCCCAAGATTGGCATTTGATGCCGCACATTGACATGGATGCAGATCAGTGTGTGCTCTCATCTGTTAATGTTTCAGTTTGTCTATTTTTGCGCTATTACATTATCTTAAATAATCATTGACGCCCTTCGCTTCTTTGGTGAAATATTTATTTATTTATTTATTTTTATATTGCACTTGTTTAGCCTATTCAGCTGTTTTCCTAAGAAACATCTCAATGATACTTTATTTCCCGGCTAATCCCCTTCAGCATGAAATCCTTCTTTCAGCTCTCAGCATCTTCATCCTTGCTGGCACCTCGCTTATCCATCTGTCTACACTTCAGCTTGTAGAAGACGCTGCAGCTGGAGCCGTCCTGTACACCTCAATACACACCTCTCTGTCAAATCTTTTGTGGGAAAAGCCTTGGCGTTCTTTTCCTCCTTTCCAGTAAGCGTCTGAATTGGTGGGCCAGCAGGGTGGCTCAGCGGTTAGCACCAGGGGCAAGGCATCGCTGTGGGTCTTGCATTGGTTGCAGCTTCATTCAGGGCCACTGATAGGGGGGGCGGGGGAGGGACCGTAGGTTGTACAGGGGCCCCGTGATTTCTAACAGCAGCCCTGGCTACAATAATTACATGGATGGAGTTGGCAGGATTGATAATCTAAAAAGTAAAGACTGTTCGCTCAACAAAATTGTGGCCCATTTACATCTTTGCCGTGAGTTATTGCGCGTTACGTTTGTGGTTTAACATGCATTGCGTTAAAGTGGAAAATTCTAAATGAAAAGACTGACAACTCCTCCTTACGTGACCCTTTTTTTTTCTTTGTATCAGGATGCAGTACCATGGACTGCCACACGTTGCAGTGTGCTACAATGCAGGTGTATTGGGGTGCGGGTCAAAATGAATGGCACCGGGTAGCCCCCCCCCCAGGACTTGCTAGTAATTGTTGCCCTGAAAATATAAAGGCTGCCCGTCCCCAGGTACTCTCTATGGACCCCTCCAATGCACTTCAAAATATTCAAAATGCCGAAATCAGCATTTACTGTCACTTTTTTCAAATCGGCGCCATTAGCAGCCAAGAAAAAACGGAAGTGACGTCACTTCCGGGTTACTACATCGGAGACCCGATCAAAGCCGAATCCTTTTTTTTTTGGGACTCCATGCCGGTGTGTTGCTCAGGTCTTCGGTGGGACGAGAGACTCGGGCAGAGCCGCAGAAGGCGGCGGGAGGGGGGGGGGGAGACATCCCCTCCCTCTCGCTAGGCTAACAGCTGAGCGGCTGTTATCTCCTGAAAGCCGACCGCCGGCTCTAAAGAACGGTACCGGGGTGATGCCTGCAGCTGCATATCATCCCGCTACAACCACTTCTCCAAGCTGATGTGCAGGTACAGGGACAGGTACAGAGACAGGGACAGTTACAGGGAAAGGTACAGGTACAGGTACAGGGACAAGTACAGGTATAGGTACAGGGACAAGTACAGGGACAAGTACAGGTACAGGGACAAGTACAGGTACAGGGACAAGTACAGGGACAGGTAACGGGACAGGTACAGGGACAGGGACAGGTACAGGGACAAGTACAGGTATAGGTACAGGGACAAGTACAGGGACAGGTACAGGGACAAGTACAGGTACAGGGACAAGTACAGGGACAGGTAACGGGACAGGTACAGGGACAGGGACAGGTACAGGGACAAGTACAGGTATAGGTACAGGGACAAGTACAGGGACAGGTACAGGGACAAGAACAGGGACAGGTACAGGGACAAGTACAGGTACAGGGACAGGTACAGGGACAGGTACAGGGACAAGTACAGGGACAGGTAACGGGACAGAGACAAGGACAGGGACAGGTACAGGGCAGGTACAGGGGCAGGGACAAGTACAGGTACAGGGATAGGTACAGGTATGTCGGTTTGTTGGAAGTGGTTAATTAAAGTGATTGTAAAGTCTTGTTTTTTTTATTTTAATAAAAATAATAAACATGTTATACTTACCTCCTCTGTGCAGTTGGTTTTGCACAGAGTGTCCCAGATCCTCCTCTTTTCCGGTCCCTCTTCGGCTCTCCTGGCCCCTCCCTCCTGTTGAGTGCCCCCACAGCAAGCAGCTTGCTATGGGGGCACCCGAGCCGAGCTTCAGCTCCGTGTATCTATTCAGACACAGAGCTGCATCCCGGCCCCACCCCCTCATTGGCTAACTGACTTTGATTGACAGCAGCGGGAGCCAGTGGGGCCACTGCTGTGTCTTAGCCAATGAGGAGGGGAGTCCCGGACGGCTAAGACAGTCGTAGATATCGCTGGATGGAGAGGGGGATATGGAGGTAAGTATGAGGGGGGGGGGGGCTGCTGCACACAGAAGGCTTTCTATCTTAATGCATAAGATAAGATAAAAAAAACCTTCTGACTTTACAACCCCTTTAAGAGCACTAAGTGTAATTTCTGTCTGCTGCCTCCTTCCTCTGCTATATGCATGAATCACTTCTGAAAAGTTTCAGAAAAGGTGACGGGACAGAAAAATGCAGGGGCAGACTACCAACTTTTAGCCCAGGGGGCAAGTACAAACCAGAGGCCCATTGCGCAGCGACTCTGCCCCGCTCCCACTCTCTCTCTTCCCATCCTCCTCCTGACCCCCATTCCAGGCTGAAGCTCTGCTCCAGGTACTCTCTACTCACCGGCTGAATCCGGGTTCCCAACCTGGCCAGCAGAGGGCAGTTGAGGAAGCTGGGACAGCTCGGTTGGGGCTGGCCAGGGCAGAAGAGTCTCCAGTGGGGCATGGAACCGGCCTCTGCTCAGACACAGGTTACACCATCCATGCTGGGGAGGAGGCCTGCACTCTGTCCTTGTCTTCATCCCACACTCAGTAGGTCAGTGGCAGGGACTTTTTACTTCTCTTCACCAGGAATCCTTTAGGCATGTCTGTGGCAGAAGACATGCCTTACAAGACACCAGAGCGGCCCAGGGGGCAATTGCCCAGTGCCCCCTGGCCCAGTCCTGCCTTGGGGAGATGTTATTCTCACCTAGGCAAGAAAGTGAGTCCTGCAAATAAGTTTTTTTGCGGAAAAAACTTTTAAAATCCAATTGTGTAAGGTTAACTTTAAGGGGGAAGGGCTATCACAAAGTGGACAAGCCCTTTAAAACGCCTTTTTTTTTTTTTTCTTTAGCACTCCGCTCTTACAGACAATTACCTCCTACCTGACACGCGGTTAATCTCAAAGCAGCAAACTCATTACGTGCTCGGTTCAGGCGTCTCCCTCTGAGTTAACACGTCCGCTAAACGCTGTCAGTTCCGCCGAGACGTTTCAGTTAGGGCTTGAAATCTGGATGAAGAGAGGCACTCGACGCCGCGATCAAACGCCGCGGGAGGGAAGACGTATATATTTATCTATACGTCGACCCTCAGCCGTCCGGGACTGGGAGACGGCGGTGGAATCGCAGAGAGGGAATTTTTAATGCTGTCACATCACAGAATGTCACCCCGCTAAAGAGATTCCACCGCTGCTGCTTCGCCCTGATAGCATTATGCGTTGCAGAAATTAATTTTGCATAGTGCACAATTCACGGGGGCCGATGACCACCTTGTTTAAAAACTGCTTACCTCCCCAGTCTGCGGATTTCCTGAGTCCGTCTCTTTTTTATTTTTGTACTTTTGATTTTTTTTTTTTTTGCCGGGTTTTTATACCGCAGTCAGATTTGAATTTGCTATTTTATTCTCACCTCCTTAGTAAAAAAAAAAAAAATCCTTTTATCACACAATGGGTAATTTATATCCATTACAACCCTTTCAATCGTATTCAGCGGGCCTGTCAGTGCCTTTGGCACAGTAATGATTAATGCGATCTAATAATAGGCTGCCATTATAATACCTTAGTAAAACATGTACCAACATCCCATTCACATCCACCAAATTCATAGCTTCCTATAACATTGGCGCTGAAAGACAGGATTACTGTTTTGCAGGGCCCGCTACCCCCTTCCGTCGCTGCGTTAACAAATTAAATTTACCCTCGCCGCTACTTGCGTGAGGCTTGTTGGAGTCTGTCTCAGGGTTAAAGGGGATTTCCAACGTTACCTGATGTAAACCTTCGAAATAACTGAAAGATAACATTGTTGCAGGGGTTGACTGGGGGGGGGGGGGATTAAATGTCACCAAAAAGGTCAGACAGAAAATAGACATTTGATAGCAAGAATAATTTAAAATAAAGAACCATCAGAGTGCAGAACTGAACTGTAGAACCATAGACCTCCTAAGGGGTTCATAGACCTGGTATAGGGTCAAAAGTCCTGGTATGGGGACAGTAGACTTGGTACAGGAGCCATAGACCTGCTAAGGAGTTCATAGACCTGGTAAGGGGTCAAAAGTCCTGGCATGGGGACAGTAGACTTGGTACAGGAGCCATAGACCTGCTAAGGAGTTCATAGACCTGGTAAGGGGTCGAAAGTCCTGGTATAGGGACATTATCATTGGTACAGGAATCATAGCCCTGCAAAGGAGTTCATAGACCTGGTAAGGGGTCAGAGTCCTGGTATGGGGACAGTAGACTTGGTACAGGAGCCATAGACCTGCTAAGGAGTTCATAGACCTGGTAAGGGGTCAAAAGTCCTGGCATGGGGACAGTAGACTTGGTACAGGAGCCATAGACCTGCTAAGGAGTTCATAGACCTGGTAAGGGGTCGAAAGTCCTGGTATAGGGACATTATAATTGTTACAGGAATCATAGCCCTGCAAAGGAGTTCATAGACCTGGTAAGGGGTCAGAGTCCTGGTATGGGGACAGTAGACTTGGTACAGGAGCCATAGACCTGCTAAGGAGTTCATAGACCTGGTAAGGGGTCAAAAGTCCTGGCATGGGGACAGTAGACTTGGTACAGGAGCCATAGACCTGCTAAGGAGTTCATAGACCTGGTAAGGGGTCGAAAGTCCTGGTATAGGGACATTATAATTGTTACAGGAATCATAGCCCTGCAAAGGAGTTCATAGACCTGGTAAGGGGTCAGAGTCCTGGTATGGGGACAGTAGACTTGATACAGGAACCATAGACCTCCTAAGGAGTTCATAAACCTGGTAAGAGGTCAAAAGTCCTGGTATGGGGACAGTAGACTTGGTACAGAAACCATAGACGTCCTAAGGAGTTCATAGACCTGGTAAGAGGTCAAAAGCCCTGGTATAGGAACATTATGTTTGGTACAGGAATCATAGCCCTGCTAAGGAGTTCATAGACCTGGTAAGAGGTCAAAAGTCCTGGTATGGGGATAGTAGACTTGGTACAGAAACCATAGACCTCCTAAGGAGTTCATAGACCCGGTAAGGGGTCAAAAGTCCTGGTATAGGGACATTATAATTGGTACAGGAATCATAGCCCTGCAAAGGAGTTCATAGACCAGGTAAGGGGTCAAAGTCCTAGTATGGGGACAGTAGACTTGATACAGGAACCATAGACCTCCTAAGGAGTTCATGAACCTGGTAAGAGGTCAAAAGTCCTGGTATGGGGACAGTAGACTTAGTACAGAAACCATAGACGTCCTAAGGAATTCATAGACCTGGTAGGGGGTCAAATGCCCTGGTATAGGGACATTATAATTGGTACAGGAATCATAGCCCTGCTAAGGAGTTCATAGACCTGGTAAGAGGTCAAAGTCCTGGTATGGGGACAGTAGACTTGATACAGGTACCATAGCCCTGCTAAGGAGTTCAAAGACCTAGTAAGAGGTCAAAAGCCCTGGTATAGGAATAGTAGACTTGGTACAGAAACCATAGACCTCCTAAGGAGTTCATAGACCCAGGTAAGGGGTCAAAAGTCCAGGTATAGGGACATTATAATTGTTACAGGAATCATAGCCCTGCAAAGGAGTTCAGAGACCTTGTAAGGGGTCAAAGTCTGGGTATGGGGACAGTAGACTTGGTACAGGAACCATAGTCCTCCTAAGGAGTTCATAGACTTGGTATGGGGTCCGAAGTTCTGATATGGGGACAGTAGACTTGGTAGAGGAGCCATAGACCTGCTAAGGAGTTCATGGACCTGCTAAGGGGTCAAAGGTCCTGGTATGGGGACAGTAGACTTGGTACAGGAACCATAGAACTGCTAAGGAGTTCATAGACCTGGCAATGGTCCATAGACCAGGTAAAAAGTCCAAAATCCTGGTAACGGATTCAAAGACCTGTTAAGGTGACCATGGACCTGGTAAGAGTTAAAACATGCTGGTATGGGGTCAGTAGATATAGTGCAGGAACCATAGACATAAAAAGGGTTTCACAAACCCGATAAGGGGTTCATACAACTGGTAAGAGGTCCATAGGCCTGTTAAGGGGGTCATAGACCTGGTAAGTTGCCATAGACCTGGTTAGGGGATAAACATTCTGGTATGCAGGCATACACCTGCTAAGACCTGGTAAGGGTTCAAAAGACCTAGTAAGGTAACCCTGAGACAGAGTCTATCTCAGGTCTAAATGTTTTTTTTTTTTTTACATTACCTTATGTGACCCTTGTAATAACTGAACAATAATATTGCAGAACCATAGGTTTTCATGCTATCGGCCTTTCCCTGGGACTCTGCCGCACCCCACCTTAGTGCTTACTGTTTTTTCCCACTGGTTGGTGGGCAGGTAACTCATGCAATGCAGTGAGGCTTCATTCGTTTATGTTAGATGCCTATGAGCAGAAAGATGTGAGTAATGCTGGTGTGATTTCTCACAAGCCAGCAATGCATTGATATTGCTGATCCATAATTAACTTTTAGTTTTTGAACAGTTCATACTGCCCTGCTGCACACTGCATGTGGACAGCTTAAATGATGCAGACTGCTCCTGCTGCACTATCCATGGCATATTAATATATACTGTGTATACAGTATATATATATATATATATATATCTATATCTATAGATAGATATATATATATATATATATATATATATATATATATATACAGTATATATATATATACAGTATATATATATATATATATATATATATATATATATATATATATATATACTGTATATAAATAGGGAACAGGGATGGGTAGATCAGAATCCAGACATATATCGTATTAAACCCAATTTATGATTAAGAATTAAAGGAGTGTAGAAGGGAACTGCTAAGAGATTTCTTAGACTTGCTAAGGGGTCCATAGATTTGCTAAAGGGTCCATAGACCTGGTAAGGTGAACATAGATCTGATAAAGGGACTATAGATATGATAAAGGAACTATAGAGCTGGGTAGGGGAACATAGACATGCAAAGAGGTCAGTAGTTTTGGTATAGGGATCATAGGCTTTCAATGAGAACCATGGCCTGCTAAGAAGTTTATAGACTCGCTAAGGGGTCCATGAACCTGCCAAGGGAGCCATAGACCTGGTAAGGGGACCATAGACCTAGTAAGGGGTCAATACATCTGGTAAGGGGTACAGGGACCATAGACCTTGTACGGAAACTTTAGGTCTTGTATTTGAACTGGTAAGGTGAACATAGACCTGCTGAGGGGACCATAGATTTGGTAAGGGAAACATACATCTTGTAAGGGGAAAAAGAAACAAAGAAAGGGCGCACCGACCTAGCGCATTATCCTCAATAATTGGCTTTATTTGTGCAACATATGAAATGGCTACTCACAAACACAGGTGTAAAAATGATCATAACAAGCTCAGTTGCTCCAGTGTCAGGAATAGTCCATATGAAAGTCCATAATCTGATGAGATGACGGCTGAAGCGTTTCGAGGCTCAGCCTCTTCCTCAGAGGGTGGCTCTGAGGAAGAGGCTGAGCCTCAAAATGCGTCAGCCGTCATCTCATCAGATTATGGACTTTCATATTTCATGTTTCTTTTTGCCTCTAGTACCGTTGACCAAGACGCCAGCTGTAAGTCCCGTGGGGAGTGTGGTCGGGGAGCTTGGATTCTAAGCGCAGGAGAAGGGTGGTATCACCTTATTGTTTTGGATCTTGTAAGGGGACCATTGTCCTTTTACATGGGCCATTGACAAGATAAGGCATTCATAAACTTAAGTAAGAAATACATAGACCTGTTACTAAAACAATAAACCTGGTAGGGGGACCAAAAGCATGGTGAAGTGTCCATATACTTAGGGAGAGAACCCTAAATCTGATAAGTGGAGTATAGACCGTGTAAGGGAATCATAGACCTAGTACTGGAACCATAGACTTATTAAGAGGACCGTAGACCTGGCAAGGGGACAGTAGACTTGGAAGAGAATCATTGACTTGGTAATAGGTCCATAGGTTCTAAGTAAGGGGTCAATACATCTAGTAAGGGATCATTACTCCAGGTACAGGGACCATAGACTTGGTACGGAACCTTTAGGCCTTGTATTTGAACTGGTAAGGTGAACATAGACCTGCTAAGGGGTTCATAGATCTGCTAAGGGGTTCATAGATCTGGTATGAGGTCTGTGGATCTTGTACAGGGATCCATAAGACTCTTTACCGCTTTTGCTTCAAGTTGAAATCTGTTGAAATAAACCAGGCCATCCAATGGGTAGGTCAGTTTTCCCAGATACCCTTGAATATTTCCAGTCTTGGTTTGAGCAAACCAATTCACTCTCATCTTCTCCTATTCTGCGCTTTCTATTTAATTTCAGCAGCCAGCACCAGTGCTCCCACTGTCAGACTAATTTGAAATGTCATCTGGTATGCCATGTATGATGGGTGTTTAATGTAAAGAGTGATTACCTACAACACAGTTTTTTTCAGTTAATCTACACATACTGTAAAGTCTACACTTTTATTTTTTAAATTTTTTATTTTTTCTTGTTGTCATCGTGAGTCATATTTATCATTCTATATTTTGTCTGCTTCTGCTTTGGAAGGTTACAGGCTGTTTTTACTAAAGAACCATCCTTCAGATGAAATAGTATTTAGTAATTCCAGACTCTGCACATTTATATGAATATCTATTTCAGCCCCCTCTTCGGTTTATTATTTTTGAAGCGGCGAAGCTGAGACGATGATTCCTTGCATCCAGAGTCCATTTGTTCTGTGAAATCCATATTTATGTCCTGATTGAGCTGCTATTGAGCTTTCTGTCCTATATTAGTATGTTTTGTTTATGGTCTTCTATGCGCATATCAATTTATCTATTAACCTGGTGTATATATTTTATTATTTTTTGGCCTACGCCATAAATAAAACTCGCATTGTCCGTGTATTGGGAAGTATATTGACATTGTCCGCACTTGATTAATCTCAAGGTGAGTCCTCACATGCAGATGAAGTATAAAGGAAATTCAAGGAACCTTCTAACATTTGTTAAAGGAAAAGTCCACTTTAAAAAAAGTGTTTTGTACACCCTAATAATGAACTTCCCTTATTTGTTCCATTTTGATTTGTTGAATATGCCATTGATAGTTCTTTGTTTTATCTGTTCAATACTTGTTGATCCTGCCAGAAGTCTTATGTGCTGATAAGTTCCTGTATTTGTATCAGTTGTTCCCAGCTTTCTCTGTTGGGTAATTGGAGATGAGCGCCCAGTGTCCAGAAAAAAATCTCACTTGATGATTTTTATATTCATTTTTCGAAGATAAAAGTATACAAGTGGAGCCAATGCGTTTCGGAGAAATTACCTCCCCCTTCTTTAGGGCTGTAGCAGGGCTGCCTCTGCTCCACAAAATGCCAGCATGTTGCAGAGCCACTGATTGTATATACACTATATTACCAAAAGTAATGGAACGCCTGCCTTTACACGCACATGAACTTTAATGGCATCCCAGTTTTAGTCTGTAGGGTTCAATATTGAGTTGGCCCACCCTTTACAGCTATAACAGCTCAACTCTTCAACTCTTCTCTTCCCCAAGGTTTAGGAGTGTGTCTATGGGAATATTTGACCATTCCTCCAGAAGCGCATTTGTGTGGTCAAGCACTAATGTTGGACAAGATGGCCTTGCTTGCAGTCTCCACTCTAATTCATCCCAAAGGCGTTCTATCAGGTTGAGGTCAGGCCAGTCAAGTTCCTCCACCCCAAACGTGCTCATCCATGTCTTTATGGATCTTGCTTTGTACACTGGTCCAAATCATTTGGTGGAGGGGGGATTATGGTGTGGGGTTGTTTTTTCATGGGTTGGGCTTGGCCCCTTGGTTCCAGTGAAGGGAACTCCTAAGGCGTCAGCATACCAAGACAGTTTGGACAATTTCATGCTTCCAACTTTGTGGGAACGGTTTGGGGATAGCCCCTTCCTGTTCCAACATGACTGCGCACCAGTGCACAAAGCAAGGTCCATAAAGACATGGATGAGTGAATTTGGAATGGAGGAACTTGACTGGCCTGCACAAGAGTCCTGACCTCAACCCGATTAGAAGACCTTTGGGATGAATTAGAGTGGAGAATGTGA
This sequence comes from Pelophylax lessonae, assembly GCF_965119305.1. NCBI lineage: Eukaryota > Metazoa > Chordata > Amphibia > Anura > Ranidae > Pelophylax > Pelophylax lessonae. The sequence continues at coordinate 222,806,749 of NC_138777.1, forward strand.
GCCAGGCTTTCTCATCCAACATTAGTGTCTGACCTAACAAATGCGCTTCTGGAAGAATGGCCAAAAAAATTCCTATAGGCACACTCTTAATCCTTTTGGACAGTCTTCCCAGAAGAGTTGAAGCTGTTATAGCTGCAAAGGGTGGGCCAACTCAATATTGAACCCTACAGACTAAGACTGGGATGCCATTAAAGTTCATGTGCGTGTAAAGGCAGGCGTCCCAATACTTTTAGTAATATAATGTATTTAACCCTCTTAGAAACTAACCATTCTCCAAGAAATACTGCCCTGAAGAAGTGAAAGCTAATTTACCTGAAGCACGTTGGCTCCACGTGTATACTTTTATTTTCAATAAATGAATATAAAAATAATCATGTGAGACATTTTTCTCGACACCTGGCACTCATCTCCATTGACCCAAGTGTTCCCTGTGGTACCAGCCCCATTGTCGTTATCAGAAAGGTAGAGAGTGCTGAGACTGGTTGAGTGCCAAAGAGAAGAGGCTGCAAAGGCCTGGTTGCACAATGAAGAGGAAGCCTGCAGGAGCGAGGTTTAAGGTATGTATATCACCCTATTTATCATCCCTGGGCAAAATTGGGGCATAACCTTTGCAGTGGGGAGGGGGACCCACTGCAGGGGTAAAAATAGATTTGCCTCTTGACTTCAGCTTTTAGCAAACACCCACCAAATCCCTCACAGAGTCTTGGCTATTTATTGACAAAACGCCAAGAGCAAGACCCTTGAAAGTTTTTGTGCGGCATTGTACAGGTTCCCAGCTCACATATGATCCCCCTGAGATCCATGGCAGTCACTGCATTTCTGGATAGCCATCCTATCCTCAGCCATTCCATGTACTAAAAGTTCTGGGTATGAATTGGTTAATGGGATTTGGCTTCTGCCAATAGCACTTAGAGTCCTGCAAATGTCGCCAAAGCATTTCGAATCCTCTGCAGACTTCTATCCAAAACTCCTGCCAAATATAGGATGAGATTTATCGATGTCAGCTGAGAAGTTACAGTCCCTCTGGGACCGTGCCACCCCACCCTGGGGAATACCCTCTAAACCATGACAAATGTGAATGCTGCTTAATGGACATTTAAATGAATGCCACTTGGAAGGATAATGGCAGACACACTTTGGTGAATTACCTCCCCTTGTGTGCCGGTGACACAGCTGCCATCTCAGAGTTATTAATTTTGAACCTTGTGCACTGAAAGTAACCCCCCAAGACATATCCAATAAGTGCCTGAAATAGTAACTGTAAGCGCTGCTCCACAGCAGCCAAAACTTCTAGATGACCTTACTCTCCATTTTAAATACCATAGATCAGGGGTTCCCAAACGTTCTAAACAAAGGGCCAGTTTACTGTCCTTCAGACTTTAGGGGGACCAGAGTGGCTAGTGGAAGTATAAAATACCCCAGCATCAGTGGGAGTAAAATGATTACATAGTGCCTGTAGTCGGTAGAAGGAGAAATAGTGCCCCATCATTGGTATTAGTGGGAGGAATAGTGCCTAATTGTTGGTGTAAGTGGGAGGAATTATTCCCCACTGTTGGTGTTGGTGGAAGGAATGGTGCCCCCTTGTTGGTGCCAGTGTGAGGAATAGTGCCCCGAGGGCCAGATAAAGGCAAGCAAAGGGCCGCATTTGGCCCAAGGGCCACAGTTTGGAGACCACTGATATACAGTAGATGAACCCAACCCATTCTTTGCCACTCAAAATTTAATGAATACCTTTGAGTGGAATGATATGCATAGAAGAAGATTCCTTTAAAGCAGTTGTCTCCAAACTGAGGCCAGAGGACTGGATGCAGCCCTTTTCTTGCATTTGTCTGGCCCTTGAGGCACTATTTCTCCTACTGACACCAACAATGAGGCACAATTGCTTTCACTGACACCAACAGTGGGGCACTATTCCTCCCACTGATAATAATGATGGGGCATCATTCTTCCCACTCACACCAACGATGGGGCACTATTCTTCCCCACTGACACCAACAATGAGGCACCATTGCTTTCACTGACACCAACAGTGGGGCACTATTCCTCCCACTGATAATAATGATGGGGCATCATTCCTCCCACTCACACCAAAGATGGGGCACTATTCTTCCTCACTGACACCAACAAGGGTGCACTGTTCCTGCCACTAATATCAATGATGGGACATTTTTCCTCCTCCTACTGACCATCTTTGAAAATCCCACTCACCACCAAGCCTGACACATTGTGGACTTCCTTTGATGCTGGGGCATTTTCTTCTCCCATTGGCCACAGTCCGGCCCGGTCTAAAAGGCAGGAAACTAGCCCTTTGTTTAGGAAGTTTGGAGACCCCTGCTTTAAAGGAGCAATCTATCCAAAAATTATATTTTAGTTATAGGTGCAGCTTGTGGAGCTTATCTGGGAATTTTGGGTGTTCTCACCCAACGTAGTGTGTTCCAGCTCCTCCTGTTACATTTATCATAATATAAAATAAATAAATAATTCATAAGGGATGGTGGGAGCCCCGTATAATGAGCGCAGCAGGTGTGTAGGCCTGGGAATGCAGCACAGGGATGGCGGGAGCCCCTCATAATGGGCACAGTAGCTGTGCAGACCCAAAAACTCAACACAGAGGTCTCACTAATAGAGTTCTTCAGAACTTTAACCGTCAGATGGTTTTACTCTCCAGCATCTACCAAACACTAAGATAACATTGTTAGATGGGCTGACCCTCTAATGAGCACAAAAAATGCAAACATTACCATGGCTGTGGCCTGTTATAGATACTAAGTAATGTGCAACGTACACAAACAACATGACACAATATGCAGTCCTAGAGGAGCCCAACAGATGTTTCCAGTCATCAGATGCTAATATATCTATCATATTCTGTCTTAATTCCTTACTGCGCCCATTTTCAGCCATAAAATGAGAATCATAGCTCACAAGCACATGAGTCTAATAGGTTCATGTGACTGAACAAAATGGCTTCCCTCAACTACTATGGATAATTGGCTATTGTTGTCGCTTCCCTTGTGTGCCTGCATATGATATCCTTTGTTTCTAAATAATCCCAGTCTTTTTTTGATTACTCATAAAATGTTACAGCTTTCTTTCATTTGGTGTGGAATAAGTCTTAATATGGAGCTATCAACAAAGATATTTTTCCGTGTTAAGTACATGCATGCCAAGCAATGAGTAAATTTAACACTTCCAGGTAAATATTACCTCTCATTGAGATTTCAGTAATCTCCCACTCCCCCAGCGATGCTTTTTTTCTGTATTTTCATTGCAAGCAGAACAGAGCCATCTTTGTTCAGGCATTATCCAAGGTCACCATCTACTTCCTGGACTGGACCCCCACCAAACCACCACTCCCCAACAAACCTTTACCCATCTTCCTTGCATTTTTCTGTCACTCCATTGTTCTGTTAGAGCCAAGAGTACAAATCCTATTTAAGCTTTTTTCAGATAGTGTTGCCTCTTACATTGGGTTACCATCTACCTCCTTCTTCTCACGTGACAGTGTTCAGGTCTAGTTGACCCCTCAGGTCCAAGCATTACATCCTGATATGGGGGTTACTTCGTAAGAAAATCTTTGTGGCTATGGCAGGGCTGAATGGAATTTGTTAAGTTGGAAGACTAGGGCTCTGACTTTGAGGTTCTTTAATGAATGGTGGTTGGAACCTTCTAAATGACCTGGGTTGCTGAATTTCTGAAGATACCAGCAATAGACATTTTCTCCAGTCTAGTGGCTTCTATGTGTGCAATGAGAAATGCCTCTAGTGAAGATTTATATATAGGAATGTTTTGGTTCCAGACATTAGTTATTCATGAACAGAAGACTCCCCCTTCTTCAGGACTCTTTGTGACTTATTGGGTGTATGTCGTAGAACTACTTCAGCGTCCTAGCCTGAGTCTTTGCTCTGCTTCTGTTCTGCTAATATACTAAAAACCTTCTTTGGGGATCTCAGTGACTTATAAGGTGTATGCCATGGAAATACTTGGGAGAGCCCAAGAATTTAGGTTGTTGTGAAGTACAAGTGTCTCCTTTGCCAGACATGATCTCCTAAGTGGTTCCATGGCATCTGCCTGAAAAATCATAGAAAGCCCTGAAGAAGGTAGGCTTAAATTCCCTGAAATGTGTTGGATGTATTCTTTTTTACCAATCACCAATGACATCTGTAATCAAACCATTTCTTTGTACATCTCTTCACCCAAGGGTCTCCTCATCGCAAAGCCAAATACTCCTTTAGACCTGTAAGAACCAGAGTTCTACTTTTTGTTAACACTACAAGTTCTATTTAGATATGATGAAAAAAATGGAGACTGCTCTACTAATATGTTACAGACCTTCATCAGGGATCTCTGTGACTTATAAGGTATATTATGCCATGGAAATTTTTGGGAGAGCCTAAATCTTTAGGGTATTGAGGATTACAAGTATTCCTTCTGTGCCAGATATGATATTCAAAGTGGTTCCATGGCATATGCCTGATAATTCACAGAGAACCCTGAAGAAGGGAAGCTTAAATCCCCTGAAATGTGTTGGATATAATCTTTTTTTTTACCAATTTCGCCTGGAACCAAACCATTTCTCTGTACATCTCTTCACCCAAGGGTCTCCTCATAAAAAAACCTCCTTTAGACCTGTAAAGACCGGAGTTCAACTTTTGGTTAACACTACAAATTCTATTTTTATATGATGAAAAAAATGGAGACTGCTCTACTAATATGTTTCAGACTTTCATCAGGGATCCCAGTGACTTATAAGGTGTATGCCATGGAAATACTTGGGAGAGCCCAATCATTTAGGTTGTTGTGAAGTACAAGTGTCTCCTTTGCCAGACATGATCTCCTAAGTGGTTCCATGGTATCTGCCTGATAAATCACAGAGAACCCTGAAGAAGGGAAGCCTAAACCCCTGAAATTAGTTGGATGTATTATTTTTAACAGTCACCAATGACCACTGGAATCAAACCATTTCTCTGTACATCTCTTCACCCAAAGGGTCTTCTCATCACAAAACCAGATACTCCTTTGAATCTGGAAGAGCCAGAGCTCTACGTTTTGTTAATACTACATGTTCTATTTGGATATGATGAAAGAATAGGAGACTGCTCTAATAATATGCATCAGACCTTCATCGGGGATCTCTGTGACATATAAGGTATATGCCTTGGAAATATTAGGAGTGCCTGAGTCTTTAGGTTATTGAGGATAACAGGTTTTCCTCCTGTGCCAGATATGATTTTCAAAGTGGTTCCACGACATATGCCTTATCAATCACAGAGAACACCAAAGAAGGGAAGCCTAAACCCCCTGCAATGTTGGATGTATTCTTTTTACCAATCTCCAATGGCATCTGGAACCAAACTATTTCTCTGTACATCTCTTCACCCAAAGGGTCTTCTCATCACAAAACCAGATACTCCTTTCGATCTGGAAGAACCAGAGCTCTACGTTTTGTTAATACTACAAGTTCTATTTAGATATGATGAAAGAATAGGAGACTGCTCTACTAATATGCATTAGACCTTCATCAGGGATCTCTGTGACTTATAAGGTGTATGCCTTGGAACTACTTGGGAGAGCCTGAGTCTTTAGGTTATTGAGGATAATGGGTTTTCCTCCTGTGCCAGATATGATTTTCAAAGTGGTTCCATGGCATATGCCTTATAAATCACAGAGAACGCCAAAGAAGGAAAGCTTAAACCCCCTGAAATGTGTTGGAAGTATTCTTTTTACCAATCTCCAATGACATCTGGAACCAAACCATTTCTCTGTACATCTCTTCACCCAAAGGGTCTTCTCATCACAAAACCAGAGAATCCTTTGGATCTGGAAGAACCAGAGCTCTACTTTTTGTTAATATTACAAGTTCTATTTAGATATGATGAAAGAATAGGAGACTGCTCAACTAATAGGCATCAGACCTTCATCGGGGATCTCTGTGACTTATAAGGTGTATGCCTTGGAACTACTTGGGAGAGTCTGAGTCTAGGTTATTGAGGATAAAAGGTTTTCCTCCTGTGCCAGATATGATTTTCAAAGTGGTTCCATGGCATATGCCTTATAAATCACAGAGAACGTCGAAGAAGGGAAGCCTAAACCCCCTGAAATTTTGGATGTATTCTTTTTACCAATCTTCAATGACATCTGGAACCAAACTATTTCTCTGTACATCTCTTCACCCAAAGGGTCTTCTCATCACAAAACCAGATACTCTTTTGGATCTGGAAGAACCAGAGCTCTACGTTTTGTTAATACTACAAGTTCTATTTAGATATGATGAAAGAATAGGAGACTGCTCTACTAATATGCATCAGACCTTCATCGGGGATCTCTGTGACTTATAAGGTGTTTGCCTTGGAACTATTATGAGAGCCTGAGTCTTTAGGTTATTGAGGATAAAAGGTTTTCCTCCTGTGCCAGATATGATTTTCAAAGTGGTTCCATGGCATATTCCTTATCAATCACAGCGAACACCGAAGAAGGAAAGCCTAAACCCCCTGAAATGTTGGATGTATTCTTTTTACCAATCTCCAATGACATCTGGAACCAAACTATTTCTTGGTATGTCTCTTCACCCAAGGGTCTTCTGAATGCAAAGCCAAATATTCCTTTGGACCTAGAAGAACCAGAGCTTTGCTATTTGTTAATACTATACGTTCTCTGTAGATAAGAAGAAGAAAATAGAGACTGCTCTGCTAATACTGCATGTTACAGACAAGAAATATGCAAAATAAAATAAAAAAAAGCAGGTGAACTTCAGCTTTAAGCGAGGAATGAATATTTTCTGCGTATCATTTTATTGCTGCTGTTGTCTTAAAATGCATGTTGATTACAGCTTTCACAAGGCTCTCGCTCTCCTTCAAATGACATATATAGGTCATCCTTCTTGATAAGAGCAAGACAGAATTGTAAATATTATGCATTGTCGTTATAGGATTAGAGCCTAACAACAATAACGTTCTACCTTTCGGAAAAGAGCGCAAAGCAAATTAGAAATGAGACGTAATTCTGTTTTCATTTCACCTGTCTCCCCATACTTCATTTAAATAGTAATTAAATGCATTTTTTTTCTTCCTTTTTTTTATTCATTTTGTTTTTCTTTGTACTAATTTTTCTGTGGAAATCAGCTGGCTCGCAATTGGCAAATCCTTTTTTTTTTTTTTTTCCTCCTCGTGATTCGTACTTGAGGGTGAAAACACATTAGGCACTAGATGTTGTTTTGCTCTCTCAGGTAATGCTAAAACGTGATTCGGAATTCAGCAATCAACATAATTAATTATCTGTTTTGCATTCACTCAAAAACATCTTCTAAAATCAACAACAAATAAATGGTATCTCTTTGAAGTGACTTAAAAAAACGAGGCGTCTCTGTTTGTTGCTCGCTCGCAAGATAGTTTGGATGAAACTGAAGATGCCGCGTCCTTCTGTCGTTGGTGAGGGGCGTCCGTTGGTAAGAAGCGTTAAACAGTTAAAGCGGACCTTACTATAAATGTATCCCTTTGTCCCATGCCAATCTTACTTGTGCGGTTGGTAAAACAATTCATCTACGGAGCATATATAATTTTAAAGTATTTTAACGTGGGCCTCTCAGTAACTTATGAATTCAATTCTTACTTGTTACAATATACAGCAACAGTATCGTTTTTCAAAAGAATTCCATCTTTTATCACTAAAAAGTCCTCCTTGGGCTTCAGTCCAGTGACTTGGGCGGAGATGATGTCATCAGTCTGCTGGAGGCTGGAGGAAGCATTTCCTCACTTTCCTCCTCCATTGATTAGACCAGCCTTTCTCAACCCTTTCAACACAGAGGAACCGTTGACATAACTTTTCGGTCTCTGCTAAAAATGACTGTATCTACAACTCATTTTACATTAGTGTGGGGGTCAGTGAGAAGAACGCTCCTTACACTTGTGGTCATTGGGAATAATTACCCCCTTACAGTTAGCTAAAAAGATCAATGGCGTCATGAGGAACTGAGAGGCAGAAATTGCCTATCGCGGAAAGAACCACTAGCAACCTCTGGAGGAACCCTAAGGTTTCATGGAATTCTGGTTCAGAAACCCTGGTATAACCATACAGGATATGGTAAGAAGGGACTAAAGAAATCAGAAGAATGCTCCTTACAGATTACTAAAAAGATCAATGGTTTCAGTGGGCCGTGCCGGGAAAAGGTCTTCTAGAGACCAGGGACAACATTCCAAATTCCAACCCCTAGCAACTTCTGGAGGAACCCTAAGATTTCATGGAATTCTGGATCAGAAACCCTGGCATAACCATACAGGATATGGTAAGAAGGGACTAAAGAAATCAGAAGAATGCTCCTTACAGATAGATCAATGGTTTCAGTGGGCAGTGCCGGGAAAAGGTCATCTAGAGCCCAGGGAGAACATTCCAAATTGCTTATTGTGGAAAGAACCCCTAGCAACCTCTAGAGGAACCCTAAGATTTCACAGAATTCTGGTTCAGAAACCCTGGTATAACCATACAGGATATGGTAAGAAGGGACTAAAGAAATCAGAAGAATGCTCCTTACAGATAGATCAATGGTTTCAGTGGGCAGTGCCGGGAAAAGGTCATCTAGAGCCCAGGGAGAACATTCCAAATTGCTTATTGTGGAAAGAACCCCTAACAACCTCTGGAGGAACCCTAAAGTTTCATGGAATTCTGGTTCATAAACCCTGGTATAACCATACAGCATGTGGTAAGAAGGGACTAAAGAAATCAGAAGAATGCTCCTTACAGATAGCTAAAAAGATCAATGGTTTCAGTGGGCCGTGGCAGGAAAAGGTAATCTAGAGCCCAGGGAGAACATTCCAAATTTCACCCCCCTCCCCCCCAGATGTATGAGCATTATGTGTCAGAAAACCCCTCCCTCCCCCCAAAAAAATGAAATCAAGCACTAATCTGCATGCTTACCCCAAAGCATAAATTCCCCCTGCTCCCAATAAAAATCCATCCCTTGCTGATATCCCTTTCCCAGCATTAATATTTGACCCCCCTCCACCCCCCCCCCTCAGATCAAATCCTTACCATTCCCCATATGCCCCCAGCATAAATCTACTTCCCCCCCCCCCAAAAAAAAATCCCCCCTTCTAGTACAAATCCTCTACCCCTCAAATTTCCCCTCTGAGCACAAATTCCCTCCTCCCACTCCAAATCCCCCCTCCCAGCACACATTCTCACCAATTCCCCGGCCCCCCGCCCCCCAAAGTTCCCCTCCCAGCACAAATACCCTCAATCAACCCTGAAAGCCCAACCCCCTCCCCCCAAACAAAAAATCCCCCTCCTAGCAAAAATCCCCTCCCCCTGCCATATTACCTTTTCTAGCACGAGCCCCCCAAAATTCCCCCTTCTAGCACAAATATTCTTCCCCCATCTCCGCTCCCAACACAAATCTGCTCAATTCACTACTCCTATCACACCTCCCCAAATATCCCCTCCTAGAACAATTCATATCCCCTGTCACCCCTCCAATTCCCCCTTCCAAAAGAAATCCCCTCCCCAACCTCCTTGTGGTGCCCCCCCACCTCACATGATACCACACCCAGGGCAGCTGCCCCTCCTTCCCACCTCTTGTCCCGCCCCTGTCAGTGGGAACTTATCTGTGGAGCAGAAATTGCTCATTGGTGCTCAAGGAACCCTTAGCAAACTCTGGAGGAACCCTAGTTGAGAAACCCTGAATTAGATTGCAACATTGTACATTTTTTGGAAGTCACAAGGGGATGGCCACAGCAGGGGCAAGGGGGCACTGATTAGCCTCCAGAAAATGTCAGAATTTTATACAGTCTCTGCTTTACCTTACTTTGGGATGAACTAATTTTTTACCCTAATACTGCAATGTGGCACTTTAATCTCACAGTATTAAAAACTTGATATTGATCATTGGAATAAGCTCATTTTAATGTGGCACTTAAATCTCACATATTCTCCTTTCAGCAATAAAATCTTGGCAAATTACAATCCTTCCCCACTCTGTACAAAACTGGGAAAATGTTTGATTTTGAAGCTCTGTGTTGAAATACCAAGTTAAGTTTACCATTATTGTCATGCCCACGTGTGGTGGCTCACAGAGTCATGTTTTTGAGATGTAGGATGGATTCTCCATTCCACAGCAAAGGCATGATGACGCCGTTTTTCCGAAAGCAGAAAAAAAACCATCATCAAGGTGGTGTGATGGTGTACTTTCTCAATAGAAAAATACTTCATCAATATAGTAGTAGTTAATCACATTCTACCAGACTTGTTCTGTAATGTTGAAGATGTTTTGTAGCTCCTCCAAGTCATTTCTTTAGTTCTAACGAGTGATAGGAATGTACCCCAGCATTTAAAAGAACATCGATAGCACTGACACTATAACCCAATCATCGTGGACTGTGTCAAAGCAAATGTTAATTGTCCAAGAACAGGATTGGTGAAAGTGGAGAAGCTACCCTGTTCTGGTTACATAATCCCATTCTTGGTGTTGGGAAATCGGCATAGGGGTTCATCATTGTATTTACATGGCTAAAGGTGTGATTTTTGTGGAAGATGGCATCAAAAGCCCCACCCCTGTTTAGAGAAAGTTGTTCCATTTTTACGTAGCTGGCCTGTTAGACACTTCTTGAGAATCAGTCGTTCTCTCTGTTCAAGAGGAGCACCTCACTGTCCTCGAAAGGCTTTCTGTCAGGTCACCTATGGCCAGGTGACAACTGCACCCTGTAGGAGGCAGGGGTGCAGCGCAAGGTAGTGAACCCGATAGCAGACTGCTGCGGATGGACCAGAACGTGAGCCCAAGATTCCCCAGGGCGCGGAGTCTAAGACCCAGCAGGTGTTCACCAGAGCCTCTAGTGGTGAGGATGGACTTGGCTGCAGCTGGGCCCAGGTCGCGGTCCCCCGGGTCACGCTCCGTTGGGAGAGAGGGGAAGCAGCCACTCAGGACACACGGAATGGTGATGGGTAAGCCGAGGTCGGGGCAACAGGCAGACGAGGGTAACCAAGGGACAGGCTGAAGGTCAGGGTAACAGGCAAACAGGAGTAGTCAGAGACAAGCCAAAGTCGGTACACAGAAAGGTAGATCACGCACACGGCAGACAGGAAGACAACTAACAAGCACTGTTGAAAAGCAAACCTGCAGTGCACTGGTTAATATAGACTTCCTGTGATGACCTGGGGTGGGGCTGAACAGGAAGGAGAAATGATAAAAAGGAACCAGAAGTGAAGTCTGGCCTCTAATACAGACATGAAGGAACAGGTAAGCTGCCAAACACTATTGCAAGTCCATGACACTTTCTGACACCAAGGATGGAATTATATAACCAGTGCAGAGTAGTTCTAGTGATGGGGACCTTCGAAACCATCTGTCTTCCACATATAATTCCATTTTAACATCTCCACCCCATTTATTTTGCAACAATTCACACCTTTAGCCATGTGAGTTGGATGATTAACACCCATGCAGACCTCATGACACCAAGGATGGGATAATGAAACTAGAACAGGCAGATTCCACAACTTTCACTCCCACCCATTCCATTTTTAGACAAACAGCATCTATACATTTTATGGTGAGTGGATGAAGCTGTCTGTGCTTAGATATGCTACGGTATGTTCCTTTACTTATTAGAGCTAAAGAAATGGCTTGGAGAATCTACCAAACATCCTCAACATTACAGAACGAGTCCATTTGAAAGTGACCAACTACTAGTAGATATACCATACCCTGGATAAATGAGAACCTACACAGACTTATTGGAAATTAGTTTGGCGGTTGAAACCCTGAAACCGGTGTGGGAATATAAGAAGTTGTCAAGGAAACTTGACAAACCAAGCTCTCAACAAAAGAATGGCCAAATGTAGGAGTTCAAGTTCTACAAGTCAAGACTACCTGTGTAGATATAAATGTTGGGGTATCTTCCTGGCACACATGAGAAATTAAGAAGTGGTTTGGAGAAGCTACTGAAAGTCTTCAAAATTACCGAATGTTACTAACTACTACTAGATATACCATGACCTGGATAACCTTTACAGACATATTGGAAATTAGTTTGGGGGTTTATACCCTGAAACCAGTGTGGGAATATGAAAAATAGGCAGGAAAATGCGACAAAGCAACCGCTCAACAAAATAATGGCTCAATGTAAGAGGGTGAGTTCTACAGGTCAAACTACGTGTGTAAATATACAGGTTGGGGTATCTTCCTGACATTCATTAGAACTAAAGAATTGGTTTGGAGAAGCTACCGAAAGTCTTCAACATTACGAACAAGTCCAGTTGAATGTGACTAAATACTACTAGCCGTTTTTATTATTGATTGGACACTGGACAAATATTTTCCTAAGCCCCCCCCCCCTTTCTTGCAATTCCTCCACCCCAACATACCACAATTACACAGGACCCCTTTCCCCATTCCACCCCCATTATTACAGAGGACCCTTTACCCATACTACCCCCATCATTACAGAGGACCCCTTCCCCATACTACCTCTTTGATTACATAGGACTCCCTCCTCCATACTACTCCCATCATTACAGAGGACCCCCTCCCCCATACTACCCCCATGATTACACAGGACTCCCTCCTCCATATTACATTCATCATTACAGAGGACCCCCTCCCCCATACTACCCCCATGATTACACAGGACTCCCTCCTCCATACTAACCCCATCAATACAGAGGACCCCCTCCCTATACCACCCCCATGATTACACAGGACTCCCTCCTCCATACTACCCCCATCATTACAGAGGACCCCCTCCCCATACTACCTCCATGATTACACAGGACCCCCTCCTCCATACTAACCCCATCATTACAGAGGACGCATTCCCCATACTACCTCCATGATTACACAGGACCCCCTCCTCCATACTAACCCCATCATTACAGAGGACGCATTCCCCATACTACCCCCATGATTACACAGGACCCCTCCTCCATACTACCCCCATCATTACAGAGGACCCCCTCCCCATTCTACCCCCATAATTACTCAGGACCCCCTCCTCCATACTACCCCCATCATTACAGAGGACCCCTTCCCCATACTACCCCCATGATTACACAGGACTCCCTCCTCCATACTACCCCCATGATTACACAGGACCCCTCCTCCATACTACCCCCATCATTACAGAGGACCCCCTCCCCATTCTACCCCCATAATTACTCAGGACCCCCTCCTCCATACTACCCCCATCATTACAGAGGACCCCTTCCCCATACTGCCCCCATGAGTACACAGGACCCCCTCCTCCATACTAACCCCATCATTACAAAGGACGCATTCACCATACTACCCCCATGATTACACAGGACCCCTCCTCCATACTACCCCCATCATTACAGAGGACCCCCTCCCCATTCTACCCCCATAATTACTCAGGACCCCCTCCTCCATACTACCCCCATCACTACAGAAAACCCCTTCCCCATACTACCCCCATGATTACAAAGGACCCCTCCTCCATACTACCCCCATGATTACAGAGGACCCCTTCCCCATACTACCCCCATGATTACAAAGGACCCCTCCTCCATACTACCCCCATGATTACAGAGGACCCCTTCTCCATACTACCCCCATGATTACACAGGACCCCCTCCTCCATACTACCCCCATCACTACAGAGGACCCCTTCCCCATACTACCCCCATGATTACACAGGACTCCCTCCTCCATACTACCCCCATCATTACAGAGGACCCCCTCCCCATACTACCCCCATGATTACACAGGATCCCCTCCTCCATACTTCCCCCATCATTACAGAGGACCCACCCCCCATACTACCCCCATAATTACACAGGACCCCCTCCTCCATACTACCCCCATCACTACAGAGGACCCCTCCTCAATACTACCCCCATGATTAAACAGGACCCCCTCCTCCATATTACCCCCATCATTACAGAGGACCCCTTCACCATACTACCCCTATGATTACACAGGACCCCCTCCTCCGTACTACCGACCATCATTACAGAACACCCCCTCCCCATACTACCCCCATGACTACACAGGACCCCCTCCTCCATACTACCCCCATCATTACAGAGGACCCTCTGCATGGATATGACCGAGACAATTGCGGTGAAATCAGCTCCGTATCTCTGTGCCATTCCACAGAACAGCGGTCTCTCTATTAGTAGAAAAGTGTTTTGTAACAGTATTTTCCCTACCTTTGTTTCGAGATTTTCCCTGTGAAGTGCGAGTGTCGCGTTCTCAGATCTGCGCCGGGCCCTGTTTGTTTAATCTCTGGTCTTTCCTGAAAAGCTTCAGGCTCTTTAGGTCTTTACCGTTTAGCTAGAAAAATCTCAGCATGGAAAATAGCACTTTTTTCATTCCCTAATTGAAGCGCGTACATTAGCATTCAAAACAGTCTATGGGTGTAATGGAATCTGTAAATAAGAAAGCAACTGAATTGTGAACCACTACAAACAGTGACGGGCCGTGACAGCGGCGGCTGCCTCTTATCGCATAATGCTTTATCGCTTTGTGCTTAAAGGGGAACTCCAGGATGTGACGTCAAAATAGATTGGTAAAAGATGAAATGGTTTTTCTTTATTAACCTTTTAACCCCTTTCAGCCAGCCATTAAAATAAATCTTATCAGGGGGGTTTCATGGGCTTCCTGATTATGTGATCACTGTGATTGGCTCTCACATGATTGGAATGCCGTGCTACTGGCTTCTGATAGTCACTCTATGACCAGGCGCTCATAGTGCTGGGGGCGCGCAATTAATAGCAAAACAGTGACGCATATACGCTATATTGTCAAAAGAATTGGGACACCTGCCTTTACACACACACATGAACTTTAATGGCATCCCAGTCTTAGTCCGTAGGGATCAATATTGAGTTGGCCGACCCTTTGCAGCTATAACACCTTCAACTCTTCTGGTAAGGCTGTCCACAAGGTTTAGGAGTGTGTCTATGGGAATGTTTAAGGGCATTTGTGAGGTCAGGCATTGATGTAGGAGGAGAAGGCCTGGCTCGCAGTCTCCGCTCTAATTCATCCCAAAGGTGTTCGGGTTGAGGTCAGGACTCTGTGCAGGCCAGTCAAGTTCCTCCATCACAAACTCGCTTATCTATGTCTTTATGGACCTTGCTTTGTGCACAGGTCCAAATCATTTGGTGGAGGGGGGATTATGGTGTGGGGTTGTTTTTCAGGGGTTGGGCTTGGCCCCTTAGTTCCAGTGAAGGGAACACTTAAGGCGTCAGCATACCAAGACATTTTGGACAATTTCATGCTCCCAATTTTGGGGGAACAGTTTGGGGATGTCCCCTTCCTTTTCCAACATGACTGCCCACCGGTGCACAAAGCAAGGTCCATAAAGACATGGATGAGCGAGTTTGGGGTGGAGGAACTTGACTGGCCTGCACAGAGTCCTGACCTCAACCCGATAGAACACCTTTGGGATGAATTAGAGCGGAGACTGCGAGCCAGGCCTTCTCATCTACCATCAGTGCCTGACCTCAAAAATGCACTTCTGGAAGAATGGTCAAACATTCCCATAGACACACTCCTAAACCTTGTGGACAGCCTTCCCAGAAGAGTTGAAGCTGTTATAGCTGCAAAGGGTGGGCCAACTCAATATTGAACCCTATGGACTAAGACTGGATGCCATTAAAGTTCATGTGCGTGTAAAGGCAGGTGTCCCAATACTTTTGGTAATATAGTGTATATTATAAATAAATATTAATATACAAATATAAATATATATATATATATATATATATATTTTTTTTTTTTTTCTTTATTATTATTATTTTTGTTGGGATTTCTATTAGATTCAAATGGCTTGTAGTGGAGGTCTTCTTTAAGCTGGTCCTCCTGCAGCGGGGAATCCTCCTGTCTGCAATTTAAAAAAAAAAAAAACATTTGTGTCGTGTCTCAGTCCTCCTCCGATAGCCACCTGGATGAAATGTGAACATATTCAAGGCCACTACAATTACAGCGCCTATTTATCATGATACTATTATCAGCATGCTTTGAGTAGCACACGGAGCTTTTAGCAGGTCAGAAGTTAGGTATATTTGGCAGGGATCAATGGGGAAGCCAAAAGAGCTGCCGTGAGAACATTTCTTTTCCCTCCCGTCTATCGCTCCTCGTAAGGTATTCCACCGGAGACGTGACGTCTGCGAGCGATGCGAGGATTGTCATTTCAGAGCTGCGGTAAAGAGAACGATTCCTCCAAGTCTAAACCCCAGCAGACTGGTGGATGGTGAGCGGGAGCGGATAGGTTTCATCATCATCATTTGTAAAAACAGGCGCTTGGTCTGTATTTTTTCACTATTATTATACTTTATATGAATTGATTGGGCGTATGAAGTATTACAAAATTACATAATTGTAAAAAAATGGAGCTCTACCTTACTAGGGATGCGGTTTGGGCTTGTCGCTACCATTATAATTAAAACTGTCCTGCTGCCAGCCAGTTTTTACACTGCGGTATCCTCTGCAATCCAACCTACGCCCCTTGTCTCTGGTACATTTAGGTCTAGCCTTGCTCTCTACATTTCTGCTGATGCTAGGCAATTATACACTGCAGTATCCTCTGCAATCCAACCTACGCCCCTTGTCTCTGGTACATTTAGGTGTAGCCTTGCTCTCTACATTTCTGCTGATGCTAGGCAATTATACACTGCTCAGGGGCAGTGTATATAAAAAAAAAAGCATAAATTTTATTTTGGTACAGTGTTGCACGAACGCGCATTTGTCCGTTTAAATAACGCAGTACCGAATCGCAAAAAATGGCCATGTTATTAAGGGGGAAAATCTTCCGGTCCAGATGTGGTAAAGCGGTAGTATACTCCTTTTTTTACTTTTACCTACAGATAAGCCTATAATAAGGCTTACCTGTAGGTACAATTAATATCTCCTAAACCGGCATGGTTTAGGAGATATTTGCCCTGCATGGAGCCGCTAACGCTAGCGGCGCATGCGCTCTGAAGGTCCGGCGGACCTTCAGAGTTCCTTGCCGGAAACTTGCCGCAAATTGACTCCCACGCGCATGCGCGGGAGTGACGTCATCGCGGCTGCGGCCACTCACAGCGCCGGAGCCGTGGAACCCGGAAGAGACGCAGAGGGAGCATGACAGCTCCCAGAGCGGTGTCCGGGGGTCCGTGTTGGGGCTTCGTTTTAAGGTAAGTATTTCATAATGAGCTAGTGTGCGATGCATATTAGCTCATTATGTCTTTGTCTTGCAGGGTTTTTTTTTTTTTTTCCCGGAGTATACTACCGCTTTAAGGTTAAGAAAAAAGAGGGAGGGGGGGGGGTGCACTGGGCTGCATCAAAAACACATTAAAATGCACTGGAACACATCAAAAACGCACCAAAAACACATCATAAAGCTCCAGGAACACATCAAAAATGCACTGGAACACACCAAAAATGCACTGGAACGCATCAAAAGCGCACCAGAAACGCATCAAAAATGCACTGGAACGCATCAAAAGCGCACCAGAAACGCATCAAAAATGCACTGGAACGCATCAAAAACACGCATGCAGAAGAGCATCTGGAATGCATTTCTATGGTGTGAAGTGGCTCTAACGAATAAGAACAGTCTGGGGGAGTTACAATAAAGATGAGCCAAACATTACCAGGAAGCGCAGCCTGCATATATAATGAACATATATGGCTGCTTACACAGTACAATTTCTAATTAATAAATGAAAGAGAAATATAATAGATTATGCACACTAAAAAAAAAAAAAAAAAATAGTCACATTGAAATAATCTCTTTTATGGGTTTCATTAAAAAGCATTTAGAGCACTTCCCCTTTAAGCCATTAACTCTTAAAGGGGACCTGTCACCTTTTTAATAGAATAGTCAGCCATTTTCCATCTCGTCGATGTCACGGCTTCCAGCTGAATTGATAGGCCGTCTGATCCCAGCCTCTATAAAAAGTTATTTTCACACAAAAGTTGGTGATCTTACCGTCACATCGGAATGATTAAAAGGACATTCCGTTTCATTTATGCACCCAAGTATATAATGCATAACTGATTAAAAGAAAAGTTAAGGATTTATGTGCACTTAAGCCTACGGAGAGATTTACATTTATAGCGCAGATTCATAAGTGCTTGGATACATTTGAGACATCCTTCATCGCGGGGAAAGACATCTGATGTCAGTGACAAGAACGCCAAGGCGAGAAATATCTACACTATCCTTCACAGCTTACCGACTTAGATTGTAAGCTCACTCTACACTCTGCTTTTTCCTCCCTAGTTATCCCGGAACGCTCTTATTTGTAAGGTCGGTAAAGCGTTTTCTCCAAAGAGCACCTGTTATTTAACCACTTACCGACTGCCGCTATAACAGTTTTACTGCTACAGGTCTGCCATATACTGTATATACGTGATCCTGCAATTTCGGGGTATTGGGGCCACCGCCCGCTTGCATACCTCCCAACTTTTTGAGATGGGAATAAGGGACACCTTTTAGTAAAAGTATGTAGGCATAGGACACACACCCCCTGCCATGCCCCCTTAAAAGAAAAATTATACTTAAAAAAGTTAAATAACCACTTCTGGTTCTGTTTTGGAGGTTGTCTCGTTGTTGCCCATCTAGTGCCCCAGTTGTTAATTTTTTTTTTTTAAAACATTTTATTAAGGAATAAAGCATACAAAGCACAAAAGAGCAAAGCAGTAACGGGCAGGTTACAAAGCCCACAAAAAAACCCAGTTGTTAATTAACACCAAAGCAGCTGAAACTGAATAACAACCCCCTCTGCTACTTAACTGACCAGATCAATATTCCAGGAGTTTAGCTGACTTGCTATACTCTGATTAAAAAGTGTTCCTTTCATTTTTTTTTTTTTTTTTTACCAGTATATATTCACTTCTGGACTGGAAGATTTCCCCCCTTACTGACCAGGCCATTTTTTGCCATTCGGCGCTGAGTTACTTTAACCACTTAAGCCCCGGAAGATTTTACCCCCTTCCTGACCAGGGTTTTTTTTGTGATTTTTTACTGCGTGACTTTAATGGACAATTGCGCAGTCGTGAGACGCTGTACCTAAACGAATTTGACATCCTTTTTTCCCCACAAACAGAGCTTTCTTTTGGTGGTATTTGATCACCTGTGCGATTGAAATTCCCCAAAAAAATGTAAAATCAAAATTTTTTAACATTTTCGGCCAATTTGTTTTATGCTACATATCGCAAAAAGCGTATTTTGATTGGTTTGCGCAAAAGTTATTGCGTTTACTAACTAAGGGAAAGATTTTTGTCATTTTTGGTGTTTTTTTTTTTAACTAGTAATGACGGCGATCTGCGATTTTTTTGCGGGACTGTGACATTGCGGCGGACAGATCGGACCCTTGACTGACATTTTTGACACTTTTGGGGTTACCAGTGACATTTCTACAGTAATCAGTGCTATACATATGCACTGTTACTGTAAAAATGACACTGGCAGGGAAGAGGTTAACTGTATTGGAGAGGGAGGGGTTAAGTGTGTCCTAGGGGCGTGTTTCTAACTGTGATTGGCTGTGGCTACTAGTGTAAAAACAGAGATCAACGGTCCTACATAGCAGAACCGTCTGATCTCCATTTTTACACAGGGGAGAATGACAGGCGGCTTTGTTTACATTAGCCACCTGCCTTTCTCCCTTCACGGCAAACGATCGTGAGTGACCGGCGGACAACGGGTCCGCCGGTCACACGCACTGACTTCTTAGGGAACGGGGCGGGCGCGCGCCCGCTATTGGCTCACAAGCCGGTGACAGGCTAGTGCCGGTACGTCACTTTGCCTGGCGGGGGCTGACCGCCGCAGTATATGTCGGCAAGTGGTTAACTGACAATTGCGTGGTAATCAGTGCTAAAAATATGCACTGTTACTGTAATATTGACACTGGCAGGGAAGGGGTTAACACAATGGGTGATCAAGGGGTTAAATGTAAGCCTAGGGGAGGGTTTCTAACTGTATGGGGGCGGGGCTTTTGAAATGATCACAGAGACCTGTGATCTTTCAGCTGACCGTTCTTCTTTCTCAGTGGGAAGCGATCAAAGGGTTAAGTGTGAGCCTAGGGGGTGTCCTGTAACTGTATGGGGGTGGGACTTGTGAAATGATCATAGAGACCTGTGATCCTAAATAGAAGGATCACAGGCGCTCTGTGATCATTCCAGAGAGAAGAACGATCAGCTGTGTTTACAACAGCTGACCGTTCTTCTCTCTCAGCGGGAAGCGATCAAAGGGTTAAATGTGGACCTAGGGTGTGTCTTCTAACTGTGTGGGGGAGGGACTTGTGAAATGATCATAGAGACCTGTGATCCTATATAGAAGGATCACAGGCGCTCTATGATCATTCCAGAGAGAAGAACGGTCAGTTGTGTTTACAACAGCTGACCGTTCTTCTCTCTCAGCGGGGAGCGATCGCGGGTTCCCGGCGGCAATCGGAGGCGCCTGCCCTGTGCATCGAAGTCCCTGCAGCCGGGTGGGGGCAGGAGTGCGCCGGCAGTGGCGCGCGCTCGCCCCCTAGCTGCAGGTGCACAAACGGCGTACAGCTACGTCAGTTCGCGCAGGAGGGCCAGCCTGCCTCAGTAAAACTAAGGTGGGGGGGGTCCTTAAGAGGTAAAACAACAGATTTCTATGCAAAACAATGTACCGCTTTGACATTCAAAAATATGGACATGCCGTATATACCGTGATTGGCTGGCCATCATCCCAATATGAAACACCAAAACACAATCCTAAAGAACAGTGGGACTTTAAAGGGCCAATGTGGGAGGGATGGTCACAAATAGAGCCAAATTATTTTCATATTAAAAACATATTTATTAAATCACAAAAATAAAAGAAAATTTACATGTAAACATATATAAAATAATGTATAGATACATACTCCCTGTGGGAATGCTGATACAATATACCAAATGGGTAACACTGGTCTCTGTTAAGCACAGTCTATAGGTCCCCAATAAGCCAACGCATTTCGCACCAAGGCTTCCTCAGGGCCAAAGAGACCTTAAAAGAAAATACATACAAAATAAATAAATAAATAAATAAATATACATTGGTTACATATCAAGTAATATTAAGGCTCCATGTACACGGGACGTTGTTAAATGTCCCTTTGAATGCTGGAATTTTTAGGACGTTTGAAACTTCTGTTAGGTCGTGTTTGCACCCTCGTTTAGCGGGCGTTTGCGTTTAGAACTGTTCCTAGAGGTCAAAAAAATGATTCCCCTTTAAAATGGAAAAACACGAACGGTAAACGCGGGTCATCGCGTTCGGTCGCATTCGGTCGCGTTTTTGCATTTGAAACGCCGGGAAACACACGTTCGAACGCAAATAATTGCTTTCCAAAAAACGTCCCTGAATTCGACTGGACAGATAAGATAACATAGAGGTGGGTTCAGGGGCTTCTGAAAAAAACGCCCAACTGCTCCTAAACGGCCGTTTACAACGTCCCGTGTACATGGAACCTTAGTGTACATAGCAGCATCGTATTAATATATACATAAATTCTTACTAACCCCATGAGGTCAAGGGCGATGCATATCATGTCCCGGACATAATCAGACCGCCAGGGAGGTTAAAGTAATGCAGTGCAGAAAAAGGGGGGGGGGGGTAAACCTTCCAGAGCTGAAGTGGTTAAAAGTGATCGTAATGTACTCAAAAAATTGAAGCCAGGCTAACAGAATTTTTAAAATGTAACATTGGTAAATTATAAACGAGTAAAGGACTGATTTAAAAATAATGGCAATGTATTGCCAACAAAATGATATGGAAAGCCCCGCTGTGGGGTGTGTGCATTAATGAAAAATAATTGCTACATTAAATGAAATGGCATGGGGTTCCCCTTTATATTGCATCCAGTCCTCCCCCATGGGAGGCTTTCCGGAGGATGTTTTCCATGCTGTCTTTTCGGGTCATGTTTGTGGGTGTAAGAAGTACAGGGATAGCCTGATTGCGCCTGTGGATCCGGTACAATGATGAGCTGTCACAATACATCACTGTAAAGTGCCGCTGACATTAATCCTAGCAGAGATGTATTGCTTCCTTCACTTTTCATCTAATTGAAATGTATTCACTCTTAATAACGGATGCTGAGCGTTCCTGCCGGGGGCTCGCACTACGGACACCTGGCGACCGCGCGTTTCGACCCCCGCACAGTGCAACAGGACGGTGTCAGCTGCGAGACACGGACCGCAACTTTGTGGTCTCATAGTAAGAAACCCACCCCATAGCAAAGTAAGGGTACCCAATACAAAGGGGGGGGGGGGTGGGTGGGAGAACTGTAACATTTGACTTGTGGACACAGCACCTCCAATAACCCTACACATTTTTTTTTCTTTTGCTAAGACAAAATATTACCTTTATAGCAATGTAGATGTCTAACTCAGCCATTTTCAACCATGGTGCCCAGGCACTGTGGGGCGCCTTGAGGTATCTTCAGGTGTGCCTTGGTAAAATGCAGTGGCGACTGGTGCTCCATGGGCTGGGGGGCGGCAGACGGACCACACCATACCCCCCCCGCCGGACCACACCAGCTCACACCATAACCCCCCCCCCCCCCCGGCACATCGCTGGCTCACTCACCTGGACTGACATGGAGGGCTTCACCCAGCAGCGGCTTCCCCTCCTCCTCCTCTTGGCCAATAGCATGGCCTCTCCTTTTGGCTAATCAGGAAACGGGTCTCAGGACCCGCTTCCTGATTGGCAGGGAGGAGAATCATTGTGATAATAGCGAATATTAATTCGCTATTGTCACACAACTGGGTGGGCTCAGGGCGCAGTGCTCCGCACCCCAAGCCCACCCTTTTTTAAGCCTATTAGAGCCTCTGGCTCCAATCACTTGCTTCAAAAAAAAAAAAACCCATTGGAATCCATGCATCCGGCGCCCTGCATGTAGATTAGGGGACCAGACACATGGATGGGGGGGCGGCGCCCCTGCGCCCCCAATGCACCAGCCGCCACTGATAAAATGCCTAAAAATTGCCCAAATATTATATACAAGCCAGCGAGTGGAACAAGCCTGCCTTTTAGTTAAACAAAGCCACAGGTTTTTTTATTGTGCACCATTATGACCTTCTAACTGTCGGCAGCTAGAAGGTCGACAACCAATGACATCATCAGTTAATAAGGAGAATGAAGGTTGGCTGCAGAGCATCCATGTTTGACCCTTCCCTGCCCCTCTCCATCAGCGCTGGGGTGACACTAGCGAGTGATGAATAAAAACTAAGGGTGAAGAGAAACATTGGACTACTAGTCATTACCAGTGTTCAAAAGTGTATTTGCTTTGGTAGAATAGGTCACCTCTAATGCTGGGCGTGCTACGTGTGTGGATTTTGCTGCATTATGTAAAACTATTAGAATAGTTTTTTTACATTTTAGAATGGGGTGCCTTGAGACTGTCCATAATTTTAAAAGGTGCCTTGACTGAAAAAAGTGTAGAAATACTGGTCTAACTGAATGACAGTTAGTTTGCTATAGCACCACAAAAAAAAAAAAAAAAAATATATATATATATATATATATATATATATATATATCCGCTTCCGGACCGCCCGCCGCAGATATACTGCAGCAGGCAGCCCCTACTGCGCGAACCGACGTAGGGCTACGTCGGCCGCGCACCTGCAGCTAGGGGGTAAACGCCCCACCAGCGGCATGCTCCCGCCCACACTCGGCAGCAGGGACTCCAATGCACGGGGTAGGCGGCTCACCCGCGATCGCTTCCCGCTGAAAAATTTTATTTAATTAAAAAAGGACATAAAATAGTTCAAAATTCCTCTCTTACAAATAATAAAAAGATCATTGGTGCCATGCAGCTGGCTTTGCCAAGCAGTGTTTGCCCCACAAATATGCAGACACCATCAAATGGGGGCTCGAACAGCCACACCTCAAACAACCCCTTAGCATGCTCTAGAGCAACCCTGTGTTTAATTGAGAAGGCTGAGTTGGGAGAATATATGAGTTCTTTCCTAGGGAAGTATCTGTCAGACTTCGAGGGATTTTAAATTGACACGCTGAAGACACAGTAATGGCCCTAATACAGTGGTGATCCCCCCTTACAGGCAGGTAAAAAGATTGTTGAAGCCATACAGCTGGATTTGCCAAGTGGTGTTGGCCCAAAACTATGCAGGCACCATCCAATTGAAAGTAAGTTGACCTCAATTTAAGGAAACCCTAGCAACCTCTGGAGGAACCCTAAGGTGCTATGGGACTCTGGCTGGTAGTGGCCGAGTTGGGAGATTATGTGGGATCAGGCAGTTAAGATGGAAGTATCTGTCAGACTTAAAGTGACTTCAAACCTGACATTCAACTTGAAGAAACAGCAATGGCATTCTTACAGTGGTGATCAGAATGCCCCCCTTACAGACATTTTATTTTCTTTGGTGCTTTACCAAGTGATGTTGGCCCTGGAACTATCTAGGCACCATCAGATGGGAGGTAAATCAGCCACAGATCAAGGAACCCCTAGTAACCCCTGAAGGAACCCTTGAGTTCTATGGAAATCTGGTTGGGAATGGCTGAGTTGGGAGACTATATGAGATCAGATGAGGTTCATATAGTCTTTCAGTCTTTCCATGTGGTGTTAGCCCTGGAACTATCTAGGCACCATTGAATGGGAGGTAAATCAGCCACAGATCAAGGACCCATAGAACCCTCTGGAGGAACCCTAAGGTTCTATGGAAATCTGGTTGGGAATGGCTGAGTTGGGAGACTATATGAGATCAGATGAGGTTCATATAGTCTTTCAGTCTTTCCATGTGGTGTTAGCCCTGGAACTATCTAGGCACCATTGAATGCGAGGTAAATCAGCCACAGATCAAGGACCCATAGAACCCTCTGGAGGAACCCTAAGGCTTTCTGGTTGGGAATGGCTGAGTTGGGAGACTATATGAGATCAGATGACTCATATAGTCTCCCAACTCACAGATCAAGGAACCCTTAGCAACCCCTGAAGGAACCCTAAAGTTCTATGGAAATCTGTTTGGGAATGGCTGAGTTGGGAGACTATATGAGATCAGATGAGGTTCATATAGTCTTGCAGTCTTTCCATGTGGTGTTAGCCCTGGACCTATCTAGGCACCATTGAATGGGAGGTAAATCAGCCACAGATCAAGGACTAATAGAAACCTCTGGAGGAACCCTAAAGTTCTATGGAAATCTAGTTGGGAATGGCTGAGTTGGGAGACTAAATGAGATCAGATGAGGTTCATTATAGTCTTGCAGTCTTTTTATGTGATGTTGGCCCTGGAACTATCTAGGCACCATCAGATGGGAGGTAAATCAGCCACAGATCAAGGAACCCTTAGCAACCCCTGAAGGAACCCTAAAGTTCTATGGAAATCTGGTTGAAAATGGCTGAGTTGGGAGACTATATGAGATCAGATGAGGTTCATTATAGTCTTGCAGTCTTTCCATGTGGTGTTAGCCCTGGATATATCTAGGCACCATTGAATGGGAGGTAAATCAGCCACAAATCAAGGACTAATAGAAACCTCTGGAGGAACCCTAAAGTTCTATGGAAATCTGGTTGGGAATGGCTGAGTAGGGAGACTATATGAGATCAGATGAGGTTCATTATAGTCTTGCAGTCTTTTTATGTAATGTTGGCCCTGGAACTATCTAGGCACCATCAGATGGGAGGTAAATCAGCCACAGATCAAGGAACCCTTAGCAACCCCTGAAGGAACCCTAAAGTTCTATGGAAATCTGGTTGGGAATGGCTGAGTAGGGAGACTATATGAGATCAGATGAGGTTCATATAGTCTTGCAGTCTTTCCATGTGGTGTTAGCCCTGGAACTATCTGGGCACCATTGCATGGGAGGTAAATTAGCCACAGATCAAGGACTAATAGAAACCTCAGGAGGAACCCTAAAGTTCTATGGAATTCTGGTTGGAAATGGCTGAGTTAGGAGACGGGATATGAGATCAGTCAGTTAACACGGAATAAGCTGCTGGACTTTAAGTAATCTTTAATCCCTGACACCCAATGTGAAGAGACAGGCCTAGACATGTAATACTAACCTATCTTACGCCCTAAATCATAAGTCTGTACTATTATCATCATTTATTTTGTAATATTTCATTTTTTTTTGCCTAAGCATAGTCATGAATAGTTCTCTTTAAGGTTTAAATGAAAGAACTTTGCCATTCCTCAGAACCACGGGAAGCCTTCCAGGGTCTCAAATTTGCATGGAGAATTAGTGCTGAGCACAAAGAAGGTGATCATTTTAGTAAAACTTCTAAAATAGCAGTATGCGCATGAGGTTTCTAAAGTGTAATTTTTGCCTCTGTATATTTTAAGCAACTTAATGGTATTTTTGTCACGGCCTGGAAACCTAAGCAGTTAACTCCCTGCCATGTTTTGTCTGAGAACCAACCGTATTATTACCTAACAGTACCTCGGTGTAATGACTTTCAGACAGGGGAAGGAATTTATTATGGCTGTGTGAAAATCTTTGCTTAACGTGGACCTTGCAACTAAATGTAAGGTCCGCATGAATTGCCCTGGCTGGCCCCCCTCACCTTTGCAAATCACTGACGGATAAAAATATACCTGTAAAGCAGAATGTTAGAATTATATTTACACTACCTCTGTCTTCCGCATGGCTGGGCCTGATGTCACCATCCCTCCAGGAAGACACTCCAGACCATTGGAAGAGTATCTTCTAATGAGATTTGGACTATTCTGTATTTCCCGACATTTAGATATATGGAGTGTGATTAAAGTCCACTCAGGAAGATCAAAATATACATTAATGATATCTGGTGAGTTGTCAAGGATGAAAGGATATGATGAAGTGTGTAACCTTTTGGACTGCGGTGGCATAAACAAAGTAGCAATGTGCATTTATCAGAGACCGGTGACATCACTGAGAAGGAAGCCTATCCACTCATTAGAGATGAATGGCAACACTGTGGCAATAGCCTATTTTCTAAAGACCAGTGATATAATTAACCACTTAAGCCCCGGAGGATTTGGCTGCTTAAAGACCAGGGGGTATTTTGCGATTTTTTTACTTTGTGATTTTAACGGACAACTGCGCGGTCGTGCGACGCTGTACCTAAACGAATTTGACGTCCTTTTTTTCCCACAAACAGAGCTTTCTTTTGGTGGTATTTGATCACCTGTGCGATTTTTACTTTTTGCGCTATAAACAAAAAAAGTGCGTCAATTTTGCAAAAATAACAATATTTTTCACATTTTTTTATATGAAATTCCCCCCAAAAAAATGTAAAAATCAAAATTTTTTAACATTTTCGGCCAATTTGTTTTATGCTACATATGTTTGGTAAAAAAAAATCGCAAAAAGCGTATTTTGATTGGTTTGCGCAAAAGTTATTGCGTTTACTAACAAAGGGAAAGATTTTTGTCATTTTTAGTGTTTTTTTTTAACGCGTAATGGCGGCGATCTGCAATTTTTTTTGCGGTACTGCGACATTGCGGCGGACAGATCGGACCCTTGACTGACATTTTTGACACTTTTGGGGTTACCAGTGACATTACTGCAGTAATCAGTGCTATACATATGCACTGTTACTGCAAAAATGACACTGGCAGGGAAGGGGTTAACTGTATTGGAGAGGGAGGGGTTAAGTGTGTCCTAGGGGCGTGATTCTAACTGTAAAGGGACATGGCTATTGGTGTAAAAACAGAGATCAACGGTCCTACATAGTAGAACCGTCTGATCTTCAATTTTACACCAGGGAGAATGACAGGCGGCTTGTTTACATTAGCCGCCTGACTTTCTACCTTCACCGGAGCGATCATGAGTGACCGGCGGACGATCGGGTCCGCAGGTCACACGCACTGACTTGTCAGTGAACGAGCCGGGGGCGGGCGCGCGCCCGCCCGCAATTGGCTCACAAGTCAGTGACAGGCGAGTGACGTACCCCTACGTCACTCTGCCTGGCCGGGGCTGACAGCCGCAGTATATAGTCGTGCGGCGGTCGCCAACCGGTTAAAATGCAGTCTCTTTATTCACTATAGGCCAGTGACATCATGGAGAATGCAGCCTATCCATTCTTTTACAAAGGATTTTATTGATAATCAATTGAAAAAAAAAAAAGACAACAGTTACAGTGGTGATCGAAAGTTTGGTACCCCAGGTAAAAATTTGTATTAATGTGCATAAAGAAGCCAAGGAAAGATGGAAAAATCTCCAAAAGGCATCAAATTACAGATTAGACAGTCTTATAATATGTCAACAAAAGTTAGATTTTATTACCATCATTGACACTTTCAAAATAACAGAAAACAAAAAAAATGGTGTCTGCAAAAGTTTGGGCACCCTGCAGAGTTAATATCTTGTACTGCCCCCTTTGGCAAGTATCACAGCTTGTAAACGCTTTTTGTAGCCAGCCAATAGTCTTTCAATTCTTGTTTGAGGTATCTTTGCCCATTCTTCCTTACAAAAGTCTTCCAGTTCTTTGGGATTTCTGGGCTGTCTGTCACGCACTGCTCTTTTAAAGTCTATCCATCGATTTTCAATTATGTTGAGGTCAGGAGATTGAGAAGGCCATGGCAAAAACCTTCAGTTTACGCCTCTTGATGTAATCCCCCGTTGATTTCGAGGTGTGTTTAGGATCAGTATCCATTTGTAGAAGCCATCCTCTCTTTAACTGTAGATGGTTACATTGTATGGTGATCAGATACAAATCAAAGAAATATGCATTATAAAGGCTTGGAGCTGGAAGGCCATTTTTGATTAAATCAATCTTAGATTAGATCTCACTTTATCGCCCACCTCTTCCTTAGTCTTATTGGGAATCCCAGATGATGAGCGGCGCTCACACCACTCTAAACTTCTCATAGCATAGCTGCTATATTATGCCAAAAAAGAAATTCTGATGAAATGTTCCTCCTCAGTCCCACCGGCTGTGTCCTCTTGGGGGGACATGGTAAATGCTGCTCTTCCCTTATACAAAATGACCTATATAAATAGGGGGCGTCATTGGAAATTTGATAAAGTATGGTCCCCTTGGACCCTAACCTAGGTGCTCCCACTACTGGAAGAGCAAAATTATGTATTGCCCATACGCTAACACTAAATGGCTATACCCCCCCCCCCCCTTCACACCTGCCCCCCTTCTCTATTTACCCACTCTCTTTTCCAATCCTGCCTTGATATGTCCTTGGGATAGGGATGATCTCTCCCTTAGGATAAGTTTTTCTTCCCATTGTCACTGTACCGTGTAATGTATGCATGTTTGCCATTTTACAATGCATTCTGCTATGTACTGTTCCAAAGTGGTTATACCTGCTAGTCATAGCTATACTACCTTTGTATGCTCCTTTGTCGACTACTGTACTGTACTGAGATTGTTGTCAGTAATGCTGTCTTGTTTGTTTACAATAAAGCACTCCTGTTTGTTAAAAAAAAAAAAAAAGGCTCGGAGTAATGCAGCCTATCCCTTCACTAGAAACTGGTGACATCACTGAGAATGCAGCTTATCCATACAACACCAATGACATCATCGAGAATGCATCCTATTCATTCATTAAAGTCCAAAGACAACACTGAGAATGCAGCCTATCCATTCATTAGATACTGATGACATCACTGCAAATGCAGCCTATTCATTTATTAGATACTGATGACATCACTGCAAATGCAGTTTATTAATTTATTAGGGATTCATTTTATCACTCAGAATGCAGCCTATCCATTCCTTAGAAAAGAGTGACAACATTGCAGCTATGGCCTATCCATTCCCTAGAGATCATTGACATAATTAGGAATGCAACTATCTATTTATTAGACACCAATGACATCACTGAGAGAATGCAGCCTGTGCATTCATTAGCCACCGGTGACTTCACTGAGAATGTAGCCTATCCAGTCCCTAGAGGCCAGTGACATCACTAAAAAATGCAGCCTATCCGTTCATTAGACACCAATGATATCACTGAGAATGCAGGCTATCCATTCATTAGAGACCAGTGACATCACTGAGAATGCAGCCAATCCATTCCCTAGAGGCCAGTGACATCACTGAGAATGTAGCCTATCCATTCACTGGAGACCAGTGACATCACTGAGAATGCAGCCTATCTATTCATTAGCCACTGATGACATCACTGAGAATATAGCCTATATATTCCCTAGAGGCCAGGGACACCACTGAGAATGCAGCCTATCCATTCATTAGAGACCAGTGACATCACTGATAATGCAGCCTATCCATTCATTAGAGACCGGTGACATCACTGAGAATGCAGCCAATCCATTCCCTAGAGACCAGTGACATCACTGAGAATGCAGGCTATCCATTCATTAGAGACCAGTGACATCACTGAGAATGCAGCCAATCCATTCACTAGAGACTGGTGACATCACTGAGAATGCAGCCTATCCATTCATTAGAGACCGGTGATATCACTGGGAATGCAGCCAATCCATTCCCTAGAGACCAGTGACATCACTGAGAATGCAGGCTATCCATTCATTAGAGACCAGTGACATCACTGAGAATGCAGCCTATCCTTTCACTAGAGACCAGTGACATCACTGAGAATGCAGCCTATCCATTCATTAGAGACCGGTGACATCACTGAGAATGCAGCCAATCCATTCCCTAGAGACCAGTGATATCACTGAGAATGCAGGCTATCCATTCATTAGAGACCAGTGACATCACTGAGAATGCAGCCTATCCATTCATTAGAGACCGGTGACATCACTGAGAATGCAGCCTATCCATTCATTAGAGACCGGTGACATCACTGAGAATGCAGCCTATCCATTCATTAGAGACCGGTGACATCACTGAGAAGGCTATCCATTTACTAGCTATTGGTGACATAACTGAGAACTCAGTCTATCTGTTTAATTTTGCCAAAAAGTAATATGGGTGGAGCTCTGTAGGTCTGCATGGTAGTTCATGCATGTTCTCCATTCATGTTTCTAGTTGCACTGTCTATAGGTCTGCATGGTATTTCACGCATGTTCTCCATTCATGTTTCTAGTTGCACTGTCTGTCGGTGGAAATATTTCTGAATCCAGCCCGTTGTCATTATCCAGCTGGGCTCAGATTAAAGTGTCCTTCCCTACATCATGTTTTAGTGAATGAAAACATTTCATTTCTGTGTGTCAATAAGAGGAGGACGGATCAGGTTTTTGTTTATCTTCTCATCTATTTGCTCCAATTTTATTTCACTAAATACGAACAAAGGTTGATGCGCTCATGAGGATAATTTTGTTGCTGAAGAAAGGCATTCATTATCGGCAAAGCAAGTTATTAGTCAACCGCCAAATAATTCAATCTTTGCCGCACAAAGGAGGATGCTGTTTAAAGTATTCATTAAGTAATGTTTACCTGTGGAAGATGGTTTGTCTTTCAGATTTCACTAAATCTTTTTTTATATGGCTTTGAAACGCAAAGGAAAAAGCCTCAATCAAAAGGGATAAAAGGAGTCAATTTTTGGAATTTTTGAATGTTAAAGGCCAGCTGTATTGTCCACATAGCCCACTTGTGAGCAAAGAGGACATCTCAAGCGAACAATGGTGTTTCAGTTTTCAGAATGCAGGGGAAGGGAAATCTTCGCATGGTAGATACAGCAATAAAACCCTGGCGGGAAAATAAGTACCATTATCCACTGTCCATCCATATAGAAGAATAAAAGTAGATCAGTAGACAAAACCCCATGGTGGAAAAGCCATATGCTTATAGAAAGGGCTGAAAAGCAACGAGCACTCAACTCCGATTAGTGGGTGAAAAAAGGCCAACAGAGGGTTTTCCGCCAATGCTTCATTATTTGATAGAATTTGTAGCCAACATGTTTCGGGGACTGCAAATAGGTAACATGACAGGGGAGCGCCACCATCTAAGTGTAGCACTTTATTAACACAGTAAGGGTTAAAACTAGACCGATATCGTTTTTTTATTGCCGATACCGATATTTTGGTCATCGCATATCGGTATCGGCCTATATTGGCAGATATTTTCGTACATTTTAAAAAAAAATGTTTTTACATTTTTTTTTCCTTGACAGGTACTCTTATGGAGGGATCTGGGGACCCCAAACCTCTCCTCTGCACTTAAAAGCATTCAAAATGCCAAGTTTGGCTGTTTTAAATGCTGTCATTTTTTTTAATTTGGCACAGAGTACCTGGAAGTGATGTCATGACATTTTTTGCATGGAGACCCAATCAGAGCCGAATGCGGGTTTTATAGGGTCTTCAGCGGCTGTGCAGGCTGGTTGCCCGGGTCTCCTGGTGAGACGGGAGACCCGGGCGAGCCGCGGAAGGTGGCGGGAGGGGGGGGGGGACATCCCCTCCTGCTCCTTGTAATGACAGCAGAGCGGCTTCTCAGTCGCATTGGTTGTCATTACAAGACAGCCGACCTTCGGCTATGGACGCCGGTACCGGGGTGATGCCTCTAGCTGCAGGCATCACTCCGGTACAGCACTTTCCAGAAATGTCAGTAATATCGGTAACCTCCGGGGCCGATTCCGATATATTGGGGAAAGTGCATATCAGCCCCCGATATATCGGCTGTGCCAATAATCGGTCGATCCCTAGTTAAAACAATATACACTTACTTACTGAACATAATGTTAGGAACATCAATGGCCATGCTTTCTATCTGCAGAGTTTCTCAGGTAAGTTTGCCAGCACAAACCAAAGATCTTGGAGACTTGTAAAGTGTGCAGAGTTTGGTAGGAAAGATTTGCCTGGCAACATAGAGGTATCAGGAAGCAGTAGGGTCTGTTAGACACTTTGGACCAGTGTGGAGCACACCCCCGGCCATGACATGGTGTCAGGAGTCAGGAGGGTGCTGGATCAGGGCAGTATCATGTTAATGGGCGTGGCTGCGTGTTTCCGGGGCTCCACCCATTTATCAAGCCCCATGTTTTGGGGCATTAGCATTGTTGTAGTATCCACTTTCCATCCAGTGTAGAAGAATAAAAGTAGCTCACTTAGACGAAACCCAATGGTGGAAAAGCCATACACTTGTAGAAAGGATTGAAATCCAGAGAGCACTCAACTCCAATAATGGGTAAAAAGAAGGCCAACAAGTGGATCTCATTCAATGTGCTTTATTTGATAAAATTTGTAGCCAACATTTGTAGAAAGGACTGAAATCCAGTGAGCATTCAACTCCAATAATGGATAAAAAGAAGGCCAACAAGTGGATCTTATTCAATGTGCTTTATTTGATAAAATTTGTAGCCAACATTTGTAGAAAGGACTGAAATCCAGCGATCACTCAACTCCGATCAATGGTTAAAAAAAGGCCAACAAGTGGTTCTCATTCAATGTGCTTTATTTGATAAAAATTGTAGCCAACATGTTTCAAGGGTTGCAACAAAAGTAAAAAGAAAGGGGGTCACCTCCATCTAAGTGTAGCACTATTAAAACAGTAAGGGTTAAAAACAATATGCACTTACTTGGTGATTATAATGTTAGGAACATCAATGGTCATGTTTGACATCTGCAGAGTTCGTCAGGGAAGCTTGCCAGGCAATTTAGAGGCAGCAGGAAGCGGTTGGGTCTGTTAGGTGCTGTGGACCAGCATGGAACACATCGCTGGCTGGAACCGGAAGTGATGTGTTGTCAGGAGGGTGCTAGATTGGGGCGGTTTCATGTTATGTTAATGGACATAGCTACGCGTTTCAGGGCTCCGTCCCTTTATCAAGCCCCATGTTTTAGGGCATTAGCATTGTTGCAGTATGGGAGTCAAGCAGCTTTACTCAGCTTGGCAACATTGTGTTTTTTAAAAACTGGAGAAAATTGAAAAAATAGTGCTGGACCCGGCAATGTTATCTTATTGGTACTGCTGTCTTATATTTATGTAATGATGTTAATATCGGTGATCTTCCATGGTAGACACAGCAATAAAACCCTGATGGGAAAATAAGTACCATTATCCACTGTCCATCCAGTGCGAAGAATAAAAGTAGCTCACTTAGACGAAACTCGGTGGCGGAAAAGTCAGACACTTGTAGAAAGGACTGAAATCCAGCGAACACTCAACTCCGATCAATGGGTGAAAAATGGCCAATAAGTGGCTTTTATTCAATGTGCTTTATTTGATATAATTTGTATCCAACACATTTTGAGGCATTTGTTTTGCAGCAGTAGGGGTGTCAATTGGCTTTACTTGGCTTTGCCATCATTTATTAAGACTGTGTTTTTTTTTTAAATGATGGAAAGCGCAAATGTAGAGCTGGACCCATGCGGTTATCTTGTTAGTACTGCTATTTTATCTTAATCTTGTTCATGTAGGTGATCTGGTATCCAGGCAGAAAGCTTCTACACCCTAGAGCAGTGATGGCGAACCTTGGCACCCCAGATGTTTTGGAACTACATTTTCCATGATGCTCATGCACTCTCTGCAGTGTAGTTGAGCATCATAGGAAATGTAGTTCCAAAACATCTGGGATGCCAAGGTTCGCCATCACCGCCCTAGAGGATCCTCAAAATTTGCCTTGGCTTGTAGTGTAATGTAACAAAATTGTGAATTGAAACTCCACACCACTGCTGAAAGGCCCAGATATGACTTTATTTCAGTAAGGGTTGGGTGGACAATTGAAAAAGTCTCTAAAGCGTTTCAGGGGGTCCAAAAACACCCCCATTATCAGGACTTAATGGTGATTATCTGCACAGGTCTTGTCAGCAGCTGGCTCCATCTTCCAACATGCCCAAGAGATTTCTGTCCATGCACCATTGCTTTATTATAGTAAAGCACTATCGAAGGGGATCTAGTCATCCGGAAACATGTTGGATAAACTTCTACTATCATAAAACAGGGTTTTTTTTCAGTTATGGCACCTCCAGCGCAGAATGTATGGCAAGGGATAGTAGAGTGTGCTGTAGGGTTTACTGATGCTGGCTACGGGGGGATCTATGGTTGCTGGGGAGTCTAGTGTTTCTGGGGGGGGGGGTTTATTGTTGCTGGAAGGGGGTTATTTGTTGCTGGGAGGGATCTACTGTTGAGGGAGGGGTCTATTGTTACTGGCTGCTGGGAAATCTATTGTTGCTAGTGGGGGGTCTGTTGTTGTGGGCGTTATTTTTTTTTCGGCCCTATTGTTCCTGGGGGGTCTATGATTTATGAGGGGCTGTATTGTTATTGGCTGCAGTGGACCTATTTTATTGCTTTTCTTGTTATCAGTATTAAATTCCATACAAGCTACTAAGTTCTGTGTTCTCTAAAAGGGGTGGTACTGGAAGGTGGGTAGGGGATGGACCCAAGGGACAGTGCTCAGAGGTGGGTAGGGGGTGGCTACAAGGGGTGATTCATAAGGAGGAAATACCTGCACCTGTTCTCTGAGAAAAAAAAGCCCTGCATATAAAACACCTAAAACCACAACCAGTTGTCTGCCTTCATAGTCCACTAGAGGTTTCTCCTTTCCAGTCGAAGGTCCTTGTTTAGGCACTTTGTGTTAACGTTTGACAACTGTCTCCCTCTTGTGCTCCTGTGTTGTCGCCCTATCCCCTGTTGGAGAATGGAAGTGGCATCGCCGACACTCATTGGTTTTCTGTTGTCACCATCAGGAAACTGTTGAACCAGAAAACAAAATACTCCAACATTAGTAATTATTTTTCAATGAAATAAGGGGCACCTACAGTTGACCATGTGTGGCTTCAGCTTCCTTTAAGAGCCCCCCAAAGGTGCAGGAGGCTGGTGCCTTCCACCTCCTCCCACATCTCCCTGTTGGCACTAAATAACCCCCTATTTGACCAATAAAGTGGTTAAGGGGGTGGGGCCAAGATCAGGCTATTTGCATATTTGAGCTGCATTGGCATCCTGCCACATGGGCCCCCTGGCCCCACATGAGTCATCACCAAGGATCATGTAGGGATGGTCCACCATTGTCACTACTAGAGATCTGGCTTAGAGCAATAATAATGCATCTAACAACGAAGAGAGTGCATGGAGATAGGAAGTGTCTGAGACAATTAGCAGAACTGAGATGGAACAAAAGATGAAAAAAAGATGGAAACAGTATTTTATGGGAAAACAGGGAATGGTTCATGCACATTAACAAACTCAATGTCATCCAGTTAAGGATTACATCTCTTTAACTCCAGAACTCGGACCATAATAGAAGAGCCCAATGCCAAACCATGACAGATAATCCAGAACCTTATATCCTATCCGGAACAACGCTTCCGTATCCTCCTCCCTAACTTTCTTCGCCCAGAAAGAAAATGAATCTTGATGTGCTGAAATCAGCTTTTTTTTTTTTTTTTTTCTCCTTTTCCACGATGGTACGGCAGACAATGTGGGCCTCCATCTGTTCCTTGTCATTATTAGTATGGGTATCTCTATTTGTTGAGTGATAAAATATTTGGGAATCTAAACATATCTTCACAATACAGAGCTTCCTTTGTTCTGGTGTGCTTTCATCTTAAGTTATCGGCGCAGTATGCAAGCGCGTTTTTTTTTTTTTTTCCTGTGATGGGTGATCAGCCTACATCAGAATCATCTGCCTTGGCATTGAAACACGCAGGTAGGAAGGAAAAATGGAAAAAAAAAAAAAATTAAATAAAAAAAAAAAAAAACCCCTTCTTGTTGGTTGTAGCTGGAAAGGTAGTAGCGTTGTGCTTTGTGCTGTGCTTGGCAAGTTAACAGCATCATTTTATCACTTTTCAATAAGACATCTGCTTTTCTTACAATGCTGAGAAACAGACAGAAGGGGTTGATCGTTAAACAAGGTGTACATTTGATAAGTTACAAAGTATTGTTTTTCAGCTGATACGGGAGTCTCTTTGTAAGCCCAAATGCCCTTTTTTACACTTTCCGTCTATGATATGTTCACGGTGCATTTTCTATTATCTTCAAAGTCATTCCCTTTTTCCTTTAAAGGACAGCTGTACCTTTATATTAAATGAAAACTTCACCTCTTACCTAATGCTGTGTTGCCTTCAAATCATATACTCACTCACCAAGAGGTTACAGCTTTGTCCTCTACAATCTGTTTCCAACTACCTGGGTCCAGCGTCATTATCTTTTCACACCAAGGATCTTTGACATAGCATTCAGAAGTTTATCGATACAATCACATCATAGCATAGAGCATACCTGAAGAAGGGGTCCTGTGTAGCCTCGAAACGTTGTTCCTCTTACGTAAATCGGTGTTGTCCTCAAATCACATACTCACCCACCCAGTGGTTCCAGGATTTTTTTGTACATTCTGCTTCTCTATTTCTACCCCATCTTCTTCACCAGCAAACCAAGGATCTTTTAAATTGTGTCCAGAAGTTTATTGATGCAACCAGTGCTTTAAGTGGGCTGGTACGCACCGGTACTCAGTACCGTCACTTCCAAATATGGCTCTTGAGGGTACCGCCACCTCTCCGTGCGCCTTAGTGTACCGGTACGCTCATTTTGGACATCTGCGTCAGACCAGTCACCACCAGTGAGTCCCCCTGGTTCTGGAGTCCCAGCCAAGGCCAGCAGCGGTGGAAGGCCCCCAATGGGAGGGGGGGCTCTGTGGGGACCCTGATGTGGGGAGGCTCTGTGGGGACCCTGATGTGAGGTGTGCTCTGTGGGGACACTGATGTGGGGAGGCTCTGTGGGGACACTGATGTGAGGGGGGGCTCTGTGGGGACCCTCATGTGGGGAGGCTCTGTCGGGACCCTGATGTGGGGAGGTTCTGTGGTGACCCTGATGTGGGGAGGCTCTGTGGGGACCCTGATGTGAGGTGGGGGTGCTCTGTGGGGGCCCTGATGTGAAGGGGGCTCTGTGGGGACCCTGATGTGAGGGGGGCTCTGTGGGGACCCTGATGTGAGGGGGGCTCTGTGGGGACCCTGATGTGAGGAGGGGCACTCTGTGGGGTATATAAAAAAATGATATAAAAAAAAATTATAGGCTATAATAGAGTACTGACACCTCTTTTGGGCCACTTAAAGCACTGGATGCAACCACAACTCAGCATAGACTAGTGATATTTCAGAGCTATGAGCCGCCCTCTTCTCCTGTGATGTGCTGGTCCTGCGTAACCTTGAAATGTTGTTCCCCTTATTTAATGCTGCATTGTCCTCAAATCATATGCTCACCCACTCAGCAGTTACAGCTAGGTCCTCTACAATCTGACTCTCTTTTCCCATGACGGGGACCAGCGCCATCATCCTTTCCACTAGACCAAGGATCTTTGAAATAGCGTCCAGAAGTTTATCGATGCAATCATATCACAGCATAGAGTAGTGATGTTTCAGACCCATGCAGAACCCCTTCATCAGATATGTGGTCACATGCCTGAGGAA
Organism: Pelophylax lessonae; assembly: GCF_965119305.1. NCBI lineage: Eukaryota > Metazoa > Chordata > Amphibia > Anura > Ranidae > Pelophylax > Pelophylax lessonae. Next base: position 222,844,908 of record NC_138777.1, read on the forward strand.
GGGGTCTTGTGTGGCATCAAAAAATTGTTCCTTTTACCAAAAGCTGTGTTGCCCTCAAATCATATACTCGCCAACCCAGTGGTTCCAGCATTGTCCTCTACATTCTGCTTCCCTACTTCCACCATCCAGATTCTGCGCCGCCATCTTCTTCTGTGACATGATGGTCCTGCATGGCCTTAAAATATTGTTCCTCTTAACAAATGTTGTGCTGTCCTCAAGTCTGATGCTCATCCACCCAGTAGTTACAACATTGTCCTCTACAGTCTATATCTCTATTCCCACTGCCCAGGTCCAGCACCCTCATCTTCTTCACCAGAAAACCAAGGATCTTTGAAATAGCATCCAGAAGATCATTGAAGTGCTCACATCACAGCATAGAGTAGTGACAATTTGGAGCCTTGTATGTCAGATACTGGAAGAAGGGGCCCTGCATGGCCTCGAAACATTGTCCTGCTGTGTTGCCCTTAAATCATATGCTCACCCACCCAGTGGTTCCAGCGTTCTCCTCTACGTTCTGCTTCCCTACTTCCACAGCCCAGGTCCTGCACCGCCATCTTCTACTGTGACGTGATGGTCTTGCGTGGCCTTGAAACGTTGTTCCTCTTATCTAATGTTGCGTTGTCCTCAAATCATATGCTCACCCACTTAGCATTTACAGCGTTGTCCTCTATAATCCGATTCTCTTTTCTCACTATCTGGGTTGGGTGGTGGTATCTTCTACACCAGCACACCAAGGATCTTTAAAAAAGCATCCAGAAGTTTATTGAAGCAATCACGTCACAGCATAGAGTAGTGACGTTTTGCGGCTATGTGGGACCCCTTCTTCAAGCGTGTGGTCACATGCCTGAAGAACGGGTTCTGCGTAGCCCTTAAATGTTGTTCCTCTTATGTAAATCTGTGTTGTCCTCAAATCACATACTTGCCCACCCAATGGTTCCAGGGTTGTCCTGTACATTCTACTTCTTTACTTCTACTGCCTGGGTCGAGCACCACCATTTTCTTCACCAGCACACCACATATCTTTAAAATAGCATCCAGAAGATTATTGAAGCGATCATATCACAACATAGTTTTGAGGCCATACAGGACCCCTTCTGCAGGGATCCTGCGTGGTCTTAAAACATTGCTCCTTTTACCTAATGCTCTGTTGTCCTCAAATCAAATACTCACCCACCCAGTTGTTCGTTATTTCCACTGTTCAGGTCCTGTGCTGCCATCTTCTCCCGTGACATCATGAGGAGACAGCTGCCCTTTCTCAGTTCAGGCCTCTGCCTCCTGATGATGCGTCCATAAATGGAAGCTTGGTTAAGTAGTATAGCACCAATGACCTTTAAAATAGTGTCAAAAAGTTTATTGATGCAATGAATGCTCTGTTATGATGTTTCAGAGCCATGCAGGAACCCTTCTTCAGGCATGTGGTCACATGCTTGAAGAAGGTGTCCTGTGTGGCCTCAAAACATTGTGCCTCTTATCTCATGCTGTGTTGTCCTCAAATCACATACTTACCCACCCAGTGGTTCCAGCGTTGTCCTTTTCTTCCACTCCCGTCTTTTTGGTTCAGGCCCCTGTCTCCTGATGATGCACCCATGGGTGTAAGCTGGGTTAAGGGATATATAGGGGGATATACTGCGTATACTGGGTCCATCACCGCCATCTTCTCCCCCAGCACACCAAGGACCTTTGAAATAGCATCAAGAAGTGTATTAATAGGTTCCCATCACAGCTTAAAGTAGCAATGTTTTGGGGGCCACGCAAGACCGGCTCTTCAGGCTTCTACCTGGTTGACAAAATGCACTGGAGTCAATGAGGAGGGCTAAATTAAAATGTTGTTTGGTCATTTCTAGAGGTGCAATGGGCTTTAAATGGCACCTGAAGGAAACTCCTTCCAACTATCCTGGACTGGTTTTTGTGCCTCACATTGGACACATTTTGGCTGTTTTGTCTCTATTGAGAAAAAGAGGAACCCTAATGCCATCAACAGAACATGGGGGTGAGGAGAAAAATATGGTCTAATTTTAACACTATATGGCCAACCATTTGTGGGCACCTGACTATCATAGCTTTATGAGCTTGCTGGAGATCCTTTTCCAAACCCATGGCCATTATTATGGAGTTGGCTCCTTCTTTAAGGTTATAACAGCCTGCACTATTCTAGGAAGGCTTCCCAGAATGTTTTTGACTATGTCTGTGGAAATTCGTGCCAGAAGAGCATTTGAGAGGTCAGGTACTGACGTTGGACCAGAAGACCTGGCTTCTTTTCAGTTCATCCAAAAAGGGATCAGTAGGGTTGAGGTCAGAGCTCTGTGCAGGACACTCAAGTTCCTCCACACCAGACTCATCAAACCATGTCTTTATGGAGTTGGCTTTCGTGCCCAGTTCATGCTGAAACAAAAAAGGCACTTCATTAACCATAAGATTGGAAGCGTGTAATTGTTTAAAATATCTTTGTAGCATTAAAAGTACTTTTCACTGGAAACAACTGAACTCAATCATCTGGATGGTCATCCACGTATTTTGGCCTTAGAGTGGGTGTAATGGTCAGATGTTTGCAAATTTTATTGTTTATTCCAAGGCCACTTAACATAAAACTCATAGAAAATTATAGATTTAGGGTAAAATAAAGTAGTAAAAAAATAAAATATTAAAATCTTCAGGTCTTTAAAATAGATATAAAATAAAATAAACAAGAACATGAGAAGCATGTCTGAGGATTTTTTATCTTTTTTTTTTTTTTTAAATTTTCCATGGTTAAAAAGAAGTTTCAATTTAAAATATGTTGGCAGATCTCTCATGTGCATCGGCTGGAAACAATGAAATAAAATTAGAATAATGTATGTGGGGATGTAATATAAACATGCAAACATGGAAGCCCGTCTTTTAGCTCAGGGGTTAAGGCAGCGCTTTCCTTCCATGGCCAGGAGGGAAAAGTTCCCAGGGATGGCTAAATATGCGGGACTGGAGCATAATATTACAATAAATGTTACAGTAATAAGTTTAATAATGATAAATGCATTGCACCCATTCACTTATTTTCACTATTACAGCCATTATTTCCACATCAAAATGTATTTAGGCAGAAGCGGGCCGGCAATAGGTTACCAATTTGCGACGCTAATCTCATAAAGTGTGACACCTTTTAGGACAAAATTAGCAATTCCTCGATCAGCCCTAATGTTATGCATGCATTTTTTTTTTTTTAAGTTTTGCTCATGAATTATTTCAAGAAGATTGACAAATGTTAGGCTTTTTCTGCATATGTGACGTCAAGATCCCTATAAATAATGAATTATTAGGAAAATTGGCTTTGTTCAATTTACTTTAGTATTATTTAAAGCTGAACTCCAGGACAATATCTTAATACATGCCAAATACATATATGGGAGCTGGTTTATCTGCCAAAGGGTTTGTAGTTCTCTCCATCCAGGCCTGAGAGTTAAGCCCCGTACACACGCATCGATTATTGGCCGGGAATTTTCGGCCAACGTCCGATCTGCCGTTTTTCGGCTTGTTAGTATGATGCTTCCGACAACCGACTCCGACTTTTCGGCCGAAAAAAATCTGGTGTGCAGGCTATAAAATTTTTGTTGGCCGTCACCACAACGGCCGATTTTCCGTCAGTCAGTACAGATTTCGCCAGACAAAAATCTGAAGATCAAGACTGGGCATGCTCAGAGAAGAAAAAACACACGGAACGTTAACCAGCACATGACATCACTTCTGAAGTAGATTTTTGTTGGGCGAGAAAAATCGTGCGCAGTCTAGGCACATTCCAACCAACAAAACACCACTCTGGACAAAAGTCAGACGATCGGTCGGCCGATAATCGTTGCGTGTGTACGAGGCATTACACAGTTCTGCTAAAGAGCACTGCCCTGAGGTGATTTGAAAATAGGAGCAAAAGACTGATGAGCTCATCTATCTCAGCTGATCGGCTCCATGTTTTAATCTCTTGTCATCCTGTATGAGCTCTGCTGTAAAGTAGACCTCTTTTGGTGGCTAGTGGTAGGCTTTTGGAGCCAGGTTCGACCTTGAAAGTGAAAGGGGAAGCAGCCAACCAATGAGCTAAATTCTCTTAACTCATTAGGGCCTACCCTGAAGTGGAGGGGGAGGATGTCTAGCCATTAGGTCCCTTCCTCCTCTGCCCTTTGGGGGGAGTCTCTTTTCGGGAGAGCTCCTCACCTAGTACTTGGTGGTCGGCTTTGGCTGATCATGAAGAGAGGGTTGCACCAAGACTTTTGGCTAGGTGCACCTGAGTGTGCCTTACCCACGTCAGGAGCATTGCGTCCCAGTGTGGGGGGCCCTACTTTATCGGGAGGGGGACCAGAGACACACCCTATGTACACCTTTTTTGTGGGTTCACATGCATTTTTTTTTTTGGTTTATTTAATGATGTTTAGTTTTTACATACCCACTGCAGGTTAAAAAAAAAACCCATCCCTCTTTATTAGCTCAGATGTGCAGTGAACGTATTCTTGGGGGAGTGGAGGGGTGGTGGCTTTTGGAGCCAAGGTTGACTTTGAAAGTGATAGGGGAAGCAGCCAACTGATGAACTCATCTTTTCCAGCTGGTTGGCTCCTTGTACTAGTTGCCCGTCTTCCTGTATGAGCTCTGCTATATAGTGGACTTCTCTTCAGGGTTGATGGAAGGTTTTTGGAGCCAAGGTTGACCTTGAAAGTGAAATGGGAAGCAGCCAAATGATGAGCTAATCTCTCTCAACTGATTGGCTCTTTGTACTGTTTTCCTGTCTCCCTTTATGAGCTCTACTGTACAGTGGACTTCTTCATGGGAAGTTAGCGGCAGGTTTTTGGACCCAAAGTTGACCTTAAAAGTGAAAATGGGAGCAGCACTTTGTCAAGCTCATCTCTCTCAACTGATTGGCCCCTTATACTGCATGCCGATCTTCCTGTATGAGCTCTGTTGTACAGTAAACTTCTGGGATAAGGGGGGGGGGAGTAGTGAGCTTTTGGAGCCAAAGTTAGTTTAGCTTGAAAGTGAAAAGAGCGCAGCAAAGCTTATCCCTCTGTCACTCTGCTCTCTCCTCTTATCCTTGCTAGAACATGAGCACTGCAGCACAAGAACAACAATTATGAGCTGGGTCTTCACATCCAATATCAGTACCTGACCTCACAAATGGCTGATTGGGTACAAATTCTTCCAGACACACTTTAAAATGTAAAAAGATTGGAGTCTGTTAATGGTTGGGTATTGTTGGGTACGGTTGGGTCTGGTTGGGTATAGTTGGGTACGGTTGCGTCTGGTTAGCCTGGTTGGGTATGGTTGGGTATAGTTGGGTATGATTGGCTCTGGTTGGGTATAGTTGGGTACGGTTGGGTACGGTTGGGTCTGGTTGGGTACGGTTGGGTACAGTTGCGTCTGATTGGCCTGGTTGGGTATAGTTGGGTCTGGTTGGATATAGTTGGGTATGATTGGCTCTGGTTGGGTATGATTGAGTCTGTGTCAGGGTGCTAGGAAACCAGACAACACGGGGATGCAGGAAAAATAAAGCAGTTTATTGGAGCAAACAACAATAAACACACAGCAAGAGTGAGGAAGTGAGAGCAGGAACAAGCCAGGGTCAAGTCCAGAAGCAGGTAGTCATCCAAGCGGGGGTCGAGTCCAGAAGCGTGTAGTCTGCCGATGCCGGGTCATCTGCTGAAGCCGGGTTGAGAGCCAGGAGAGTCGTCAGCCAAGCCAGGTCATCCACGGAGGAACATGGAGAACAGAAGACTGCTAGCAGAAATGCACCTTGGAGCACAAACACAAGGGCAAAGATTGCAACCCACCAGGTGATAGATATAGTCAGGTGTGCAGCATCATCACTGTGCAACACCCAGGCAGCAGGCAAGTGATGATGCAATCAGAGTTTATAAGAGGCAGAAGTCCACGCATGTCTAAGATGGCTGCAAACAGGAGGGCAAGGTAAGACCTTGACAGTCTGGTTGGGTATGCTTGGGTCTGGTTGGGTACGTTTGGGTTTGTTTGGGTATAGTTGGGTATGGTATGGGTAAGGGGGGGGGGTCCATTTTATTGCCCATGATTTTGCCATGGGAATTCGAATAAGCTCATAGAGATGTGATGGCCAGGTGCGCCAATCCTTTGGCAATAAAGTATGTAAAGCATTGGATGTCTATTCCATTGCTTTAAATATGTATTTACCCGTATTTCAGAAAATCCAAATTAATTACTGGCCAGATCACCAGGTAAAAACAGAGGGGGAGGAGGAGCCTAAAAAAAAAGAAAACGACTTCAGCTACCACATCTAATGATTGGTAAGCTGCAATATATGACATTTTTTTGTTTTGGGCTTAATATCGCTTTAAGGCTCGTGATGGTTTTATGGGAAAATGTATATAAATTAGGGGAGCCAGTTAAGTGTTACATGGTCAGTAATTGTCGGCTCATCTTGCTACATTTTTATTGGGATTGGGAAAGATTGCCTTGTCACCGGTCGGAGGTCTTCGTACATGGCACAAGTGGAGGGTAGGCTCCCCCCAGCCATCATTCATTGGATCCCAGAATTGATCGAGTGTGACTTTTATTTCAAAATCAATGCCGCTGTTAAGGAATCAAATATTCGCCACATTTGTAGCATCTTGATCAATTACGTTTATGCATCAACTGCAGACATTTATATAACACTTTACATGCACATCAGTCCCTGCCCCAAGGAGCTTACAAAGATTCCTATCTTACATACTTGGGTCAATTTAGACAGCATATCTTTGGAGTGTGGAAGGAAAGCCTCACAAGCAGACTCCATGCAGATAGTGTCCTGGTTGGTATTCAACCAAAGGACCCCAGTGCTGCAAGATAGGACCACTAAGCCAATGTGCTACCCTTAAATAAACCATAAACTGCCCCCACAGCCAGTTAGGTGTGTTTGCATTGCCTTAAAATACTTTGTAACCACTTTAATACCGGGCACTTTCACCCTTTTCCTGCCCAGGCCATTCTTCAGCTTTCAGCGCTGTCGCACTTTGAATGACAATTGCGCGGTCATGCAACACTGTACCCAAACTAAATTTTTATAATTTTGTTCACACAAATATAGCTTTCTTTTGATGGTATTTAATCACTGCTGGGTTTTTTATTTTTTGCTAAATAAACGAAAAAAGATTTGGAGGAAAAAAACCCAAGTTTTTCTTTCTTTCTGTTATAAAATTTTGCAAATAAATAATTGTTCTTCATAAATTTAGCCCAAAATGTATTCTGCTACATTTCTTTGGTGACAATAACCCAAATCAGTGTATAATATTTGGTTTATAGGAAAGGTTTAGAGTCCACAAACTGTGGGATATATCTGAAAATTGATCAATCTCATTCCTTGAGGCCCAAAAATGTGAGGACAGTACAAATATCCACAAATTACCCATTTATGGAAAGTAGACAGTCCAAGGTATTTAGTAAGAGGCATGGCACATTTTTTAAAGTTGCTATTTTTTCCTCATCATTTTTTTTTTAAATTAAGAAATAAAATAAAGGAATTCACACATTTTTTTTTTTTTTTTTTTTTTTTTACATAACGTCACCAGTACAGTACAGCACAGCATCATTATATAACGGGTGTGGAAGGGATCAGGGACAGTACAAAAAAAAAAATATTCTAATTTTTTTTATTACATTTTTTTTTTTTTTTATGATTTTTTTGTGACCACAGCAATATCATTTGACCATATTAACATCGTACTACTCTGGGGAAGTGATCATGATTTTTTTTTGTTTACACATTGTGATTGCTTATAGCAGTGAATTTTATTGCTATAAGCAGGCATTTTACTGAATGAAACTGATTGCTATGATGCTATTAGCCTCCTTGTTGACCAATAAAATGAAGAAGGGGTGGGCCCAAAACTCAGTTTTCTGGACTTTGGACCCACCCTGTTGGTCACTAAATGCTATTAGCCTCCTTGTTGACCAATAAAATGAAGAAGGGGTGGGTCCAAAACTCAGTTTTCTGGGCTTTGGACCCACCCTGTTGGTCACTAAATGCTATTAGCCTCCTTGTTGACCAATAAAATGAAGACGGGGTGGGTCCAAAACTCAGTTTTCTGGACTTTGGACCCACCCTGTTGGTCACTAAATGCTATTAGCCTCCTTGTTGACCAATAAAATGAAGAAGGGGTGGGTCCAAAACTGTTTTCTGGACTTTGGACCCACCCTGTTGGTCACTAAATGCTATTAGCCTCCTTGTTGACCAATAAAATGAAGAAGGGGTGGGTCCAAAACTCAGTTTTCTGGGCTTTGGACCCACCCTGTTGGTCACTAAATGCTATTAGCCTCCTTGTTGACCAATAAAATGAAGACGGGGTGGGTCCAAAACTCAGTTTTCTGGACTTTGGACCCACCCTGTTGGTCACTAAATGCTATTAGCCTCCTTGTTGACCAATAAAATGAAGAAGGGGTGGGTCCAAAACTGTTTTCTGGACTTTGGACCCACCCTGTTGGTCACTAAATGCTATTAGCCTCCTTGTTGACCAATAAAATGAAGAAGGGCTGGGTCCAAAACTGTTTTCTGGACTTTGGACCCACCCTGTTGGTCACTAAATGCTATTAGCCTCCTTGTTGACCAATAAAATGAAGACGGGGTGGGTCCAAAACTCAGTTTTCTGGACTTTGGACCCACCCTGTTGGTCACTAAATGCTATTAGCCTCCTTGTTGACCAATAAAATGAAGAAGGGGTGGGTCCAAAACTGTTTTCTGGACTTTGGACCCACCCTGTTGGTCACTAAATGCTATTAGCTTCCTTGTTGACCAATAAAATGAAGAAGGGCTGGGTCCAAAACTGTTTTCTGGACTTTGGACCCACCCTGTTGGTCACTAATTGCTATTAGCCTCCTTGTTGACCAATAAAATGAAGAAGGGGTGGGTCCAAAACTGTTTTCTGGACTTTGGACCCACCCTGTTGGTCACTAAATGCTATTAGGCTCCTTGTTGACCAATAAAATGAAGAAGGGGTGGGTCCAAAACTCAGTTTTCTGGACTTTGGACCCACCCTGTTGGTCACTAAATGCTATTAGCCTCCTTGTTGACCTATAAAATGAAGAAGGGGTGGGTCCAAAACTGTTTTCTGGACTTTGGACCCACCCTGTTGGTCACTAAATGCTATTAGCCTCCTTGTTGACCAATGAAATGAAGAAGGGGTGGGTCCAAAA
>NC_138777.1:222859060-222914060 GCF_965119305.1 Pelophylax lessonae
GGAACGGGCCAGCTGTGTCAAAGTGATCCCTCTCTGACCAACTGTGTCAAAGTGATTCCTCTCTGACCAACTGTGTCAAAGTGATCCCTCTCTGGCCAACTGTGTCAAAGTGATTCCTCTCTGGCCAACTGTGTCAAAGTGATCCCTCTCTGGCTAACTGCACTAAAGTGATTCCTCTCTGGCCAACTGGGTCAGAGTGATCCCTCTCTGGCCAACTGGGTCAAAGTGATCCCTCTCTGACCAACTGTGTCAAAGTGATTCCTCTCTGACCAACTGTGTCAAAGTGATCCCTCTCTGGCCAACTGTGTCAAAGTGATTCCTCTCTGGCCAACTGTGTCAAAGTGATTCCTCTCTGGCCAACTGTGTCAAAGTGATCCCTCTCTGGCTAACTGCACTAAAGTGATTCCTCTCTGGCCAACTGGGTCAGAGTGATCCCTCTCTGGCCAACTGGGTCAAAGTGATCCCTCTCTGACCAACTGTGTCAAAGTGATTACTCTCTGGCCAACTGTGTCAAAGTGATCCCTCTCTGGCTAACTGCACTAAAGTGATTCCTCTCTGGTCAACTGGGTCAAAGTGATCCCTCTCTGGCCAACTGGGTCAAAGTGATCCCTCTCTGGCCAACAGTGTTTAAATGATCCCCCTCTGGACAACTGTGTCAAAGTAACCCCTCTCTGGCCAACTGTATCAAAGTGATCCCTTTCTGGCCAACTGCATCAAATTGATCCCTCTCTGGCCAGTTGCCTCAAAGTGATCCCTCTCTGGCCAGCTGTGTCAAAGTGATTCCTCTCTGGCCAACTGTGTCAAAGTGATCCTTGTCTGACCAACTGTGTCAAAGTGATCCCTCTCTGGCTAACAGTGTCAAAGTGATTCTTCTCTGGCTAACTGAACTAAAGTAATCCCTCTCTGGCCAACTGTGTCAAAGTGATCCCTGTCTGACCAACTGTGGCAAAGTGATTCCTCTCTGGCCAACTGTGTCAAAGTGATCCCTCTCTGGCTAACTGCACTAAAGTGATCCCTCTCTGGCCAACTGGGTCAAAGTGATACCTCTCTGGCCAACAGTGTTTAAATGATCCCCATCTGGACAACTGTGTCAAAGTAACCCCTCTCTGGCCAACTGTGTCAAAGCAATCCCGCTCTGGCCAACTGTATCAAAGTGATCCCTCTCTGGCCAGCTGTGTCAAAGTGATCCCTTTCTGGCCAACTGCATCAAATGGATCCCTCTCTGGCCAGTTGCCTCACAGTGATCCCTCTCTGGCCAACTGCGTCAAAGTGATCCCTTTCTGGCCAACTGCATCAAATGGATCCCTCTCTGGCCAGTTGCCTCACAGTGATCCCTCTCTGGCCAGCTGTGTCAAAGTGATCCTTGTCTGACCAACTGTGTCAAAGTGATCCCTCTCTGGCTAACAGTGTCAAAGTGATTCTTCTCTGGCTAACTGCACTAAAATAATCCCTCTCTGGCCAACTGTGTCAAAGTGATCCCTCTCTGACCAACAGTGTTTAAATGATCCCCCTCTGGCCAACTGTGTCAAAGCAATCCCGCTCTGGCCAACTGTGTCAAAGTGATCCTTCTCTGGCCAACTGAGTCAAAGTGATCCCTCTCTGCGCAACTGTATCAAAGTGTTTCCTCTGTGTTCAACTTTGTCAAAGTGATCCCTCTCTGGCCAACTGCATCAGAGTGATCCCTTTCTGGCCAACTGCATCAAATTGATCCCTCTCTGGCCAGTTGCCTCAAAGTGATCCCTCTCTGGCCAGCTGTGTCAAAGTGATCCTTGTCTGACCAACTGCGTCAAAGTAATCTCTCTCTGGCTAACAGTGTCAAAGTGATTATTCTCTGGCTAACTGCACTAAAGTAATCCCTCTCTGGCCAACTGTGTCAAAGTGATCCCTCTCTGACCAACAGTATTAAAATGATCCCCCTCTGGCCAACTGTGTCAAAGTAATCCCACTCTGGCCAATTGTGTCAAAGCAATCCCGCTCTGGCCAACTATGTCAAAGTGATCCCTCTCTGGCCAGCTGTGTCAAAGTGATCCCTCTCTGGCCAACTGCATCAAAGTAATTGCTCTCTGACCAAATGCATTAGTGATCCTTCTCTGGCCAACTGTGTCAAAGTGATCCCTCTCTGCTCAACTGTATCAAAGTGTTTCCTCTGTGTTCAACTTTGTCAAAGTGATCCCTCTCTGGCCAACTGCATCAAAGTGATCCCTTTCTGGCCAACTGCATCAAATTGATCCCTCTCTGGCCAGTTGCCTCAAAGTGATCCCTCTCTGGCCAGCTGTGTCAAAGTGATCCTTGTCTGACCAACTGCGTCAAAGTGATTCCTCTCTGGTCAACTGTATCAAAGTGATCCCTCTCTGGCTAACAGTGTCAAAGTGATTCTTCTCTGGCTAACTGCACTAAAGTAATCCCTCTCTGGCCAACTGTGTCAAAGTGATCCCTCTCTGACCAACAGTGTTAAAATGATCCCCCTCTGAACAACTGTGTCAAAGTAATCCCACTCTGGCCACCTGTGTCAAAGTGTTCCCTCTTTGGCCAACTGTGTCAAAGTGGTTGCTCTCTGACCAAATGCATTAGTGATCCTTCTCTGGCCAACTGTGTCCATGTGATCCCTCTCTGGCCAACTTTTTCAAAGTGATCCCTCTCTAGCCAACTGTGTCAAAGTGATCCCTCTCTGGCCAACTGTGTCAAAGTGATCCCTGTCTGGCCAACTGTGTCAAAGTGATCCCTCTCTGGCCAGTCCTTACTCTACTGTGCAAAATGCTACTTTCTTGCAGATATTAAATGAAAATGGGGATAAGTCTGTGTTTTCTGCAGAGGAGAAAAACAATCAGGGATGTGCTGCAGGACAGAGCTGTGCAAACTGCAGGGCTGGATGGACAGCGATGCAAATCCCGTTTGCCTGGAGATCCCCTTTACGAAACAGATACTGTTGTTGCCTCGCTCCTGCCAGCATGCTGCTGTAGATTGGAATACACAGACGGCTCCCGTGCCGTCTCCCCGTCACCCCCTGAAGTTGACTGTGACCCCATCGGTTTATTTCCAAACATTGAACTTATTTTGTTCTGGCATCTCCTTAAACAGGGCTTGTTTTTTTTTTTCAACAACCCCCCCCCCCCCCACCAGAAATCCAGCACAGATGGTGATTGATTTTTCAAGTGCTGACATCCCTGCTTGAGAAAATGTTCCCACCTTCTTTGTGCCGAGCCAGTCAGGCAGACTAACATGGTGATGCGATCATCACTTTCATACAGACATGCAGAATTGATTGACAGGGAAAATTTAGCATAAACCGCACATTCTTCCAGACCCCTCGGCCCCCCTCTGCCCACTCCGCTTCTCACAGACACACAAAGTGCATCGCCGAGAATTCAAAGCCAAAGTGCGCCTTTCTGTAGACTGCCAGGTCTTCATTTCCTCTTCCCCAAAATGTTTGGGGCTCATTCACACCGCGCAGTGCGCATTATTCTGCGCATAAAAGGTGTGCTCTGTGCATGCGCGTGGCCATGCATTGCAGCACTTCCTTTTTTAAAAAAAACACTTTTATGTCATTTTTTTTTTTGTAACGCAGTTTTGTACGCTACAACAAACAAAAAAGCGCATCATGTCTATATTGTTCCCCGACGCACACCAGCGCAATGTTCTGGGCCCATAGACAGCAACGTTTTTTGTTGTGTCCTTGCGTTGAGCCTTTGTTGATCAATCAGACCTGCGCAGTACAATGCATTAGTTCTGAATGAGCCCTAAGCCCCATTTACATCAGAACGCGGTGCAGGAAACTCGCGATCCGTGAACGTTTCCCGCACTGCAGTTGCAATCTGCAGCCGGTGTCAATAAGTTAAAGAGGAAATAAACTCTTCCTTATTTTTTCTTTTTTTTTTTTTCCCCTGCAAAGTAAATGCATAATGTGCTAGCATGCATCGTATACTAGCACATTATGTGACACTTACCTGCAAAGAAGTCCCTGCTGGCGGCCGCATCCATGTTCACCTGTCTTCCTTTCCGGGTCTGCGGAATCCGGCTGTATTACTGGCCTAGAGCTGCGTGACGACACTCCCGCGCATTGTTTTTGTTTTGTGCTGTATATGTAAATGCACCCCCAACCCAGCTCCTGTTCTCTGCATCCCAAAGCCTCCCTCTTTGCTTACTTCTTCATGCCCTCCTCTGCTCACTATTGCACCCCCACAAAGCTGCCAACCTTGTAAAGGTTAGCCGGTCAATGGTGCGCGCTCTCGCGTGCCCACAGTGAGGGCTCTGCATGCCAGCTGTGGCACGCGTGCCATGGGTTCGCTCTCACTGTTCTAGTGTCATCCCAGAAGCAGTTCCTCCATAAATTCCACGTGTAATGACCTCAGTTTGGGGAAATAATTAATGTAGAATTATAGGCAAAACTATTTTTTTCATTTTCGATAGAGTACGGGAGGGTTATAACCCCTGTCAGATTTTTTTAGGCCATCTGTGTCCCATGTTGGGGATTTCCCTTCACTTCCTGTCCCATAGCCAAACAGGAAGTGAGAGGAAATCCCTGCAAACAAAGGGAATTCCCTGGGGACCCCCAGCTCAACAGAACTAGTGTCCCCTCTAGTACTTTTCTGGGGACAACCAAAAATGTGTGATTTTCTTTACTTTCATGTTCAATGATAACGGTACACAAGACTAATAGAGGGGGGCAATCTCCCTAACGGAGGAACAGACAGCAATAAAAACTGACAGGGGTTCTAATCCATCGCCACTCTTTCCAAAACTAAAAAGAACATTTTGCCTTTAGTTATACTTTAAAATGATATTAAAGGCTTGGCTTTAAAAAAAATAAAAATAAATAATAAGCATGTTTTACTTACCTGCAGCCCCGATCCTCCGAATCTTATCCCCCATCAGGGGCGTTTCTGGCCTCCCCTCCTGCCCCCCCCAGAGTGGGGTGCGTGCCATTGTTGCACCCGAGCAGCGGCTCTGTGTGCCCCTCTCTCTCCTCATTGGCTCACTGGCTGTCATTGACAGCAGCGGGAGTTTTAAAGGGTAACTCCACTTTTGTGGGGGAAAAAAATAGCAAATAAAGAAAAAACAATACAGTGTATACATTTGCGACACAAATCATATTGTAATTGAATGGTAATAAAAAAATGACCTTTCCTTTTCAATCTGCAGCTGTTGTAATTTTCTGAAAATGCAATGCAATATGGCCGCCTGGAGCTGTTCTGTACACAGAATGTATACTGACCACACCCCCAGAAACATCATTTCCTGCTTGTGTGATTGGCTCACCAATTTTCCCAGAAGTCTGCACTAAGATACAAGTCAGATTTCTGGCATCCCCTGCAACACAAATGTCATTTTTGGTGAGACACTCCCAATAGGAACACGTCTAAAGGGATGCAGGCCCAGCAGATTTCATCATTAGTGCTCTGCAGCTGCACAGCTGATTGATAATTATAAAACCTCTCCCATTAGACTCACTTTCCCACATTAGCACAAACACACAATGATTTCTTCAGACTAACAAAAAGTAGGAATCTGCAATAAAGTTTGTTATCATCCTTGCAATGTACAGAGATCACCCAGAGGGGGAATGATTTGATCTCAGCAAAAGTGGAGTTACCCTTTAAGGCTTTGATCTACTGGAATTTGTCATCTCAGAGCTCATACAGGAGGGGGTGGAGCAATGCAGCCTAAGGAGCCAATCAGCTGTGCTTAAAGTGTATATGTGCTAACAAGGAATGTGCTGATAGGAGGAGAGAGAAGAATGAACAAGTGATGACCTTGTCAGTCTGCTGCTTTTCCTTTCACTGTCCAGTCACAGTAAGGGGGAGGGACAAGGCCTCTAAGGGCTCGTTTATAATAGAAGTTGAGTTTTCTAAAACTCAGTGTTTGAGCCTTGCTTTTACCTCCACCCAAACGCTCCAGAGGCAGCAGCCAGGGGTGTCCACATGCCAAGGGGCACGTCAAATGCTCTTTGAAGAGTGACTTGAACATGGATCGCTCTTCAGACATTGAAGCAAATGTAAGTGAGCCCTAAGTGTTACTGAGCTGCAACAATAAGGTCAGGCGTGCTGTGTGGCAGAGCTGTGTTCATTTCAGGACTGGATAGACAAAAGTGCAAATCATTTAGCCAGTAAAATACATTATAAAGCGCTGTGTAAACTGCTGGCGCTATAGAAATCCTGAATAATAATAATAATAATAATAATAATAATAAAATAGATAGATTCAGCTTAAAAGGATGGGGGGGGGGTGGAGTAATGCAGTCTAAGGTGCCAATCAATTGTGCTTAAAGTGCCTGTCACATGCTCCCCGAAGAGTGATCTGAACATGGATCGCTCTTCAGACACTGAAGCAAATGTGAACGAGCCCTAAGTGTTACTGAGCTGCAACAATAAGGTCAGGCTTGCTGTGTGGCAGAGCTGTGTTAATCTCAGGACTGGATGGACAAAAATGCAAATCATTTAGCCAGTAAAATAGATGGATTCAGCTTAAAAGGATGGGGTGGGGGGTGTAGTAATGCAGCCTAAGGAGCCAATCAGTTGTGCTTAAAGTGCCTGTCAAATGCTCCCTGAAGAGTGATCTGAACATGGATTGCTCTTCAGACACTGAAGCAAGAATAGAAATCATTTAGCCAGTAAAATAGATGGATTCAGCTTTAAAGGACAGGGGTGGGGCGGTGGAGGAATGCAGTCTAAGGAGCCAATCAATTGTGCTTAAAGTGCCTGTCACATGCTCCCTGAAGAGTGACTTGAACATGGATCGCTCTTCAGACATTGAAGCAAATGTGAATGAGCCCTAAGTGTTACTGAACTGCAAAAATAAGGTCAGGCATGCTGTGTGGCAGAGCTGTGTTAATCTCAGGACTGGATGGACAAAAATGCATATTTTTATCCAGTAAAATAGATGGATTCAGCTTTAAAGGACAAAATGCGCCATTTTTTTTTCCCCATCTCTGGTCACACAGGGAGTTAATTTGAGTTATATTCGGGATATTTCTCGCCATACTGCAGAATGTAAGAGAATACCATCTGGTTGTGAAACTGAACACTTCAGAACGGGCTAACTGGCGTTTTTCAGACCATCGGCCGTGTTTGCGTGACTAAATACATACAATTAAGGACCAGCAATTCCTGCTCTCTATGAACACATTGTTTGCCAGGGTTCAAGGGCTCAGATAATAGACGGCAGGGACTCAGACCCATCAGCAGCCCACGGTGGCAAAAACGCCCCCCCCCCAACCCCCCTCCCCAGCATTCATCTCTCATTTTCTCATGGTGTCCTGCAGGATGAATAATGCTTTCATTTTTATATGGACAAAAAAAAAAAAAAAAAATATTCAGTTCATTAAAGTCATGAGACCTACAATATTTTTTAATTAATTTCTTTTTTTTTTATCTTTAAAGATTTATGTACAGACAAAATTCCATAAGTATAATAGTAAGACAGCTTATATTCAACATGTAATGAGTAATACATATAAGCACACTCTGAAATACAAGATTCGTATTTTGAGAGAAATTTTAATGAATTTTAAAAGAAATACCTTCTAAATATTTTTTCCGATAAAAACAAAAAGGTAAAAAAAAATAAATGTAAAGGAAAACATCAGCTTTAATAAAATGATACAAAGTATATAATCTGTACAGAAGCCATGGGATTCCATATATTGCTGAACGCTTTCATTTACAGGGTTAAAGGATTCATTTAAAAAATAGCAAAATAAATAAATAAATAAATAGTTTAACCACTTAAGCCCCGGAAGATTTTACCCCCTTCCTGACCAGGGCCTATTTTGCGATTCGGCATTGCGTGACTTAAACGGACAATTGCGCGGTCGTGCGACGCTGTACCTAAACGAATTTGACATCATTTTTTTCCCCACAAACAGAGCTTTCTTTTGGTGGTATTTGATCACCTGTGCGATTTTTTGATCATGCGCTATAAACAAAAAAAGAACGTCAATTTTGCAAAAATAACAATATTTTTCACATTTTTTTATATGTAATTCTCCCCAAAAAAAAGTAAAAATCAAAATTTTTTAACATTTTTGGCCAATTTGTTTTCTGCTACATATGCTTGGTAAAAAAAAATCACAAAAAGCGTATTTTGATTGGTTTGCGCAAAAGTTATTGCGTTTACTAACTAAGGGAAAGATTTTTGTCATTTTTGTTGGTTTTTTTTTAACGAGTAATGGCGGTGATCTGCGATTTTTTTTTGCGGGACTGCGACATTGCGGCGGACAGATCGGACCCTTGACTGACATTTATGACACTTTTGGGGGTACCAGTGACATTACTACAGTAATCAGTGCTATACATATGCACTGTTACTGTAAAAATGACACTGGCAGGGAAGGGGTTAACTTTATTGGGGAAGGAGGGGTTAAGTGTGTCCTAGGGGCGTGCTTCTAACTGTGCAGGGATGTGGCTTTACATGTAACAGCACACATAGCAGGACCGTTAGATCTCTGCTGTTACACAGGGGAGAGTGACAGGCGGATTTGTTTACATTAGCCGCCTGCCTTTCTCCCTTCACAGCGGACGATCGCGAGTGACCGGCGGACATCCGGTCACACGCGCTGACTTGTTAGGGAACGGGGCGGGAGCACGCCTCCGGCGGCGCGTGCCCGCCCGCTACTGGTTCACGGACTAGTGATGTACCGATACATCACTTTGCCTGGCTGGAGCTGACCGCCGCAGTATATGTACTTGCGGCGGTCGGCAAGTGGTTAAAGCGGTTGTATCCACCCCCCAAAAAAAAAAAAAAAAAACAACAAACCCTACAGGGTTTGAAATAGTTTCCTTAGAACGAAGCCCCAACACGGTCGCCCGGACACAGCTGAAGCAGCTGACATCTTCCCTCTACGTCTCTTCCGGTTTCGGCGGCTCCGGCACTGTGAGTGGCCCGAGCCGCCATGACGTCACTCCCGCGCATGCGCGTGGGAGTTCACTTTCCGGCACGGAGCTCTGAAGGTCCTGCAAGATACGCCGGACCTTCAGAACGCATGCGCCGCTGGGGTCAGCGGCTGCATGCAAGGCGAATATCTCCTAAACCAGTGATGGGGAACCTTGGCACCCCAGATGTTTTGCAACTACATTTCCCATGATGCTCAGGTACACTGCAGAGTGCATGAGCATCATGGGAAATGTAGTTCCAAAACATCTGGGGTGCCAAGGTTCGCTACCACTGTCCTAAACCGTGCAGGTTTAGGAGATATTAATTTTACCTACAGGTAAGTCTTAATATAGGCCTTATTATAGACTTACCTGTAGGTAAAAATTAAAAAGCGGAGTATACTATCACTTTAACCAGGTGCAACCAATGCAACCAAATTTGCATTATTTACAATACAAAATGTACTGTATATATATATATATATATATATCTATATATATATCTATATATATCTATCTATAGATATATATCTATAGATAGATATATAAATATCTATAGATATCTATATCTATCTATATCTATATCTATATATATATTGTATATAAACAGTACACACACAAAATTAGATTTAATAACAAATATTTAAATGATTTTAAAAACATCTTTCACACCAAATTCACACATTTTTTTAACATTAATCTCATATATACATTTTTTATTTAAAAAAAAAAAAATACCGAAAAGTGAATATTTTATTTTATATCTGTAACATTTTAATGTCCGCCATTCACTACCATTGATTTCATTTGCAGCGCTTTTTGATTTACACAAATAAATTCAAGTATGCTCACAAATATTTTAAGATATTTTTTTCTTTTCTTTTCTTTTGTAGGGACAGCGCACACAAAATCCCCCAGCACAGTCTAAGCAACTGTTGGAATGTTTGAGGTAGGAAACTTGACCTTTCAAAGATCAACATAATGAAAACAAAGAAAAGTATTGTCCATTCACGGTCATATGAATGACAACAGATTAATCACAGTCTCAATTCCACTATCTGGATTCCAAAAAATGTAAAGGAAAAATGTTAGGGGGGAAAAAAAGAAGTTCATTAGATAGATGCAGTTGACAAAATGTATAAACCATAAACTCTTTAGAGCAATTTAAATATCGGGCATCAGCAACCTGTCTCTTGGTGTTTTACACGATTGGATATTTGATGTTATTAGATGCTTCTAGTTTTTGTGAGAGCCCAGTGTTATAGGGTAAGTGTTGTACGGGAAACCTTCATCTATAATTACTGTTATAGGGAAATGTAATGTGTTAGCTTGCACATAAATTTAATTATTATTGCCATGTTTGCCCTAAAGTTATTTCTGTAGTAACTTTTATATTTTATGTCTATGTTTCTATAATACATACGCTATAGCCAAACGTTGATGGACACCTGACTATGTCATCGGTATGAGCTTGTTGAACATCCCATTCTAAAACCATTATTAGGCCCCTTCCTGTGTGTCCACAATGGCCTCTACTTGTCTGGGAAGGCTTTCCACAAGATTTTGATGTGTCTGTGGAAATTTGCGCCTATCCAGCCAAAAGAACATTTGGTACTGATGTTGGAGGTGCAGACCTGTCTCATAATCGGCTTTCAATTCATCCCAAAGGCGTTCAGTAGAGTTGAGGTCAGAGGCTTTTTGAAGGGCATTTCAATTCCTCCACACCAAACTGGGCAAGCCATGTCTATATGGAGTTGGCTTTTTAGACAGGGACACAGTCATTTTGATTGAGGTCAGGGCTGTGTTCAGACTAAGGATCGACAATTATCGGCAAAGCCGATATATCGAGGGCCGATATGCACTTTTCCAGGTCGCCAATATTGCCGATATTTCGGAAAGTGCTGCAGCTAGAGGCATCACCCCCGGTACCGGCGTCCAAAGCCAACGGTCGGCTGTCTTGTAATGAAAACCGATGCGGCTGAGAAGCCGCTTGGTTGTCATTACAAGGTGCGGGAGGGGACGTCTCCCCCCCTCACGCCGCCTTCTGAGACCCGGGCAACCAGCCTACACGGCCGCCAAAGACCCGATCAAAGTTGCATTCGGCTCTGAACGGGTCTCCATGTAAAAACCCGGAAGTGATGTCATGACATCACTTCCTGGTACTCGACGCCAGACTAAAAAAAAAATTACAGCCAAACTTGGTGTTTTGAATTCTTTTAAGTGCAGAGAAGGGGTTTGCGGTCTTTTAGACCCCCAGATCCCTCCACAATAGTACCTGCCAAGTGATGAAAAAAAAAATGTACGAAAATATCAGCCAATATCGGCCGATACCGATATGCAATGGCCAAAATATCAGTATCGGCAACGAAAAACCGATATCGGTCGATCACTAGTTCAGACCACTCAAGTTCCTCCACACCAAACTGGTCAAACCATGTCTTTATGGAGCTGGCTTTCAACTGGAACACATTAATGCTAGAACAGAAAAGGAGCTTACTCGAAAATGTTCTCCGATGGTTATAAACATACAATTGTCTAAAATGTCTATATATATATGCTGTAGCAATATCACTGCAAACACGTGAACCCAACAATTAGATAGATAGATAGATAGATAGATAGATAGATAGATAGATAGATAGATAGATAGATAGATAGATAGATAGATAGATAGATAGATAGATAGATAGATAGATAGATAGATAGATAGATCGATAGATAGATAGATAGATAGATAGATAGATAGATAGATAGATAGATAGATAGATAGATAGATAGATAGATAGATAGATAGATAGATAGATAGATAGATAGGTCAAATGTTTGCAACCTAACCCTCACACCCGTTTGAGCTTATAGGACACCCTATTACAAAAACCATGGGCATTAATAGGGAGTTGGCTCCCCTTTGAGGCTATAACAATCTACACTCTTGTGGGAAGGCTTTCCTAAAGATTTTGGAGTGTGTCTGTGGGAATTTGCACCCATTCAGCCAAAAGAACATTTGTGAGGTCAGGTACCAATGTTGTATGAGAACAGGGGCTGACTGGTAATTTTCAGCCCAGGGGGCAAGTACATTTTAGAGGCCCATGGTGCAGCAACTCGGCCCCCCTTCCACTCTCCCTCTTCCCGTCCTCCTCCTGACCCCCATTCCAGGCTGAATCTCGGCTCCAGATACTCTCTACCTACCGGCCGAGTCCGGATTCCCAACCTGGTCAGCATGGGGCGGTTGGGGGGAGCTAAGACAGCTTGGTTCTCTTCACCAGGAATCATTTTGGCATGTCTGTGGCAGAAGCGGTGCAGCCTTTTTACAGGGCATCAAAGTGGACCAGGGGGGCAATTGCCCCCCTGCCCCCTGGCCCAGTCCTCCCCTGGATGAGAAGACCTGGTGTTCCAGTTTATCTCAAAAGTGTTCTTATTAGGGTGTTTGTGATGATTTTTAAGGGTGCAATGGGCTTTAAACGGCTACTGAGTGAAGCTCCTTTCAGTTATCCTGGACCTGTTTTCCTGTTTTTGTGCCAAAAAATGTTCTCTCATTTGCTGGAAAACATGGCATTATATATTGGATATCAGAAGAACCGTATTGTCACCAGAACAGGAGGTCAAGAGAAAAATATGGTCTTTATTTAATACACTAGATCAGGGCTTCTCAACTAGGGTTCCTCCTGAGGTTGCTAGGGGTTCCTTGAGCAATGGGCAATTTCTGCCTCTCAGATAAGTTTCCAATGACACCATTATTCCTTTTAGCTATCTGTAAGGGGGTAATTATTCCCAATGATGACAAGAGTAAGGAGCATTCTTCCCACTGACTGTCACACTAATGTGTCATTAATTGTAGATTTAAAATTTTTAGCAGGGGTTCCCCGAGACCAGAAATTTATTTCAAGGGTTCCTCTCTGTTAAAAAGGTTGAGAAAGGCTGCACTGGATGGTTTGTGGACACCTGACCATCATACCTATATGAGCTTGTTGGATATCCTTTTCCAAATCCCTTTGACATTAATAGGCCGTTGGTTTACTCTTTGGCGCTATAACAGCCTCCCCTCTTCTAGGAAAGCTTTTCACAATATTTTGGAGTGTGTCTGTTTGTTAGGCCCCTTTCACACTAGTGCGACTTGTCCCGCGATTTTGGACCGCAAAATCGCATGACAAGTCGTTTTCCATTATTTTCAATGAGCCCCATTCATATCAGTGTGTTTTGAAGTCGCACCGACTTCAAAGTAGTTCCTGCACTACTTTGCCACGATTTGACTGCGTTTTGAGCCATAGCCATTGCCATTGCTTTCAAAATTGCGGCAAAGTCGCGGTAAAATCACGTCACATAAGTGTGAAAGGGGCCTTAATCACAAGAACATTTGGGGGGGTCAGGTACTGACATTTGATGAGAAGACCTGAGTTATGATTCATACCAAAGGTGTTCATAAGGGTTGAGGTTGGGGCTTTGTAAAGGGCACTCAAGTTCCTCAAAACCAAACTCAACAAACCATGTCTTTATGGAGCTGGGTTTGCACACAGGGGCACCGTCATGCTGGAACAGAAAATAGCTTTCCCCAAATTTTTAACACAAGACTGGGAGCACACAATTGTCTAAAATGTCTTTGTATGCTACTACTAAACCCACACCATAACATTTTTATTAGTCCTTTGTTAATTGTTTGTCCTTCAGTATTAAGAAACCTGAGTAACCGGCCCTTTAAGATTTGCTATTTTTTTGTAAACAGATTGGTTTGCTAAAGAATATTTAAAGTTTTGTAGGAAATTAACTCCCAACCACGCTTGAAAAAGAAAAAAAATCCCCTTAGACACAAAAAAAAAAAATTATGCACGCCTTAGTGGTGGCTGGAGAAAAATGGAGATAGCTTTCGTATACTTGTACGTTTTATAGGCATTAATGTTGCCGTAAATCTTGTGTTATTGTACGGCGCCTGCAACATTTTTCCTGCATTTTGCCTTTGGACAGGGAAGAAATGACTGGCTTCCATCAGTGTTATTGGCAATACCCATATTCTGACATCTGTTCCTTTCTAAACATTTTACCAACCTTGATGAAATGTATTTTAGTGGTAGAAGCTGACATAGAGGGAAAGAAAAAAAAAAAAAAAAAAACAACTTGAGATGATAAAAAATAACATTGATTAAACACCAGCAGCAATTTGCCTGCAAATCTCGCCATTCTGAAGGCGGTTGCAGTTTTCTGTTGGAGAAAAATTAGCTATCTTCTGCTAATCTTAGTCATGTTTACACTTCAAACTAGGCTAAATATACGGCTTATCCAAAAAAGAAATAAATATAAAAAAAGACATGCGTATGTTTTTGGCAGTCGGGTCTCATATATTCTCTCTTTATCTCACAGTTAAATGGATATGTATTTTTCTTACATTTACAGAATTGTTTTCAATGGCTGAGAAACCCCTCATAGCGCTTACATCAAACTGCCGTGTCATTACCTTTATGTTCTATGTCTTCCCTGACACGGGACCATTGTGATCATCCAATCCAAATTAAGGGATGTGCAAGTCTCTCGTGTATTGGTCAGTTGTATTCCTAATATCAGCTATTATCTTTGGTATTAAATATTCCTTCTTCCTTTTATCCTCCTTCCTTTTTTTGTTTCTGCCCATTCCGTCTTTCCTTCTCCTTTCTTACTTCCTTCCTCCTCTCCTATCCCCCCCCCCCCATTCCCTTCCTTTCTCCTATCCTCTCCTTACCTCTCCTCACCTTTCTCTTTCTTCCTCCTCTCCTTTCATCTCCCCCTCTCTCTTTTTTCCTCCTCTCCTCTCATCTCCTCTTTCTTCCTTCCTTCCTCCTCTCCTCTCTTCTCCCCCCCCCCTATTTCCTTCCTTCCTTCTCTCCTATCCTCTCCTTACCTCTCCTCACCTTTCTCTTTCTTCCTCCTCTCCTTTCATCTCCCCCTCTCTCTTTTTTCCTCCTCTCCTCTCATCTCCTCTTTCTTCCTTCCTCCTCTCCTCTCTTCCCCCCCCCCCCCATTTCCTTCCTTCCTTCTCTCCTATCCTCTCCTTACCTCTCCTCACCTTTCTCTTTCTTCCTCCTCTCCTCTCTTCTCCTCTCCTTTCATCTCCCCCTCTCTCTTTTTTCCTCCTCTCCTCTTTCTTCCTTCCTTCCTCCTCTCCTCTCTTCTCCCCCCCATTTCCTTCCTTCCTTCTATCCTCTCTTCTCCCCCCCCCCATTTCCTTCCTTCCTTCTCTCCTTTCCTCTCTCTTCCTTCCTCCTCCTCTCTCCTCCCACCCCCTCCCTTCCTTCCTCCTCTCCTCTCCTTACCTCTCCTCACCTTTCTCTTCCTTCCTCCTCTCCTCTCCTTTCATCTCCTCTCTCTTTCTACCTCCTCTCCTCTTCTCTCCCTTTCTTCAATTCTCTCCTCACTCTTTTTTTCCTCCTCTTCTCTCCTCTCTCTTTCTTCCTCCTCTCCTCTCTCTTTCTTCCTTCCTTCTCTCTTTTTTTCCTCCTCTCTTCCCTCTCTCTTTCTTCCTCTTCTCCTCTCCTCTCATCTCCTCTCCTCTCTCTTTCTTACTTCCTCTTCTATCTTTCTTCCTCCTCTTCTTCTCTCTGCTCTCTCTTTCTTCCTTCATTCTCTCTCTTTTTTCCTTCCTTTTTTTTCTCCTCTCCTCTCCTCTCCTCTCCTCTCCTCTCCTCTCCTCTCCTCTCTCTTCCTTCTTACCTCCTCTCTCTTCCATCTCTCCCTTCCTTTTGCATACATTGCCCACCACCAATGTCTCTGCACTCCCCCTCTGCACACACTGTCCACCATTATACTCTCTGCACTGCTCTCCTGCACACACTGTCCACATTTATACCCTCTGCACTCCTCTCCTGCGTGCACTGCCCACAATCACAGGCTTTGCACTCCTCTCCTGCACACACTGCCGACTACCCTCCAAACTCCCTTGTATTGAACTGTATTATAGCTGTACTGTCTCCCTTTATATTTTAAAGCACTGTGCAAACTGTTGGTGTTTTTTAATCCTGTATTATAAAAATATTAATCATTGCACTCCCCCCCGCCTGCTGCCATACCTCCCTCCTCACTACTCCCTTACACCCTCCTCATCCATCCCTTACACCCTCCTCACTCCTCCCTTACACCCTCCTCACTCCTCCCTTATACTCTTCTCACTCCTCCCTTACACCCTCCTCACTCCTCCCTTACACCCTCCTCACTCCTCCCTTACACCCTTCTCACTCCTCTCTTACACCCTCCTCACTCCTCCCTTACACCCTCCTCACTCCTCCCTTACACCCTCCTCACTCCTTTCTTACCCCCTCCTTATTCCTCCCTTACACCCTCCTCACTCCTCTCTTACACCCTCCTCACTCCTCCCTTACACCTTTCTCCCTCCTTTACACCCTCCTCACTCCTCCCTTACACCCTCCTCACTCCTCCCTTACACCTTTCTCCCTCCTCCTCTACACCCTCCTCACTCTTCCCTTACACCCTCCTCACTCCTCTCTTACACCCTCCTCACTTCTCCCTTACACCTTTCTCCCTCCTCCCTTACACCCTCCTCACTCCTCCCTTACACCCTTTTCACTCCTCCCTTACACCCTCCTCACTCCTCCCTTACACCCTCCTCACTCCTCCCTTACACATGCTTTTATGCTCCACTGTCCTCTCTTGCACATTTTACCTACTGAAACAGTTGATCATTATTTCTAATATCCCCAACCTTCCCTGTTTTTGCACGGGGCACACTTTTGTTTTGTATAAATTAAATGCAGCAATAACATTAATATAATGCTTAAAAGCGTTGTATGTAATTCTGCACACAGGTAATTTAGAGTTGTATTTGGAATAATATATGGGATGACATATCAGGTTTCTTACGCCCAATATAGGCCAGTAGCTGGTTTCTGAGAGGTCTGTCAAACGTTCTGTCATCGGTCTGATTTGTTAGACGTTTAGCCCTGGATGAGGGTTCCTGGTTAGACTCACAGCATAGCGCCGTGACATTATGTTTTGCAATGTACAGGCTCCTTATTAATTACCCGTCATGTTCTGATCAGAGATTTTGACCCGTCCTGATATATTCCAAGAAGCCTAAACACTTCACAGGATGTTTAAAAATTTGCCCCAAATATTTTCCTTTTACATTACCCTCATTGTCTTTGTTCTGCCATCGGTCAGGGAATATGCTTACTACTTCCTCTTTGCTTTATATGTAGAAATCTCATTAAGATTTTAGAAATAAAAGCAAATGGTTTGGCAGAATTGTGTTTCACTTAAAGCTCAACTCCAGGCAAATATAAAATGCTCACATTATACACATTGTATTTTTTATTTGTGGCACCCTTGAAAAGTATGCAAAATCTCGAGGCATCCCAGTCCCAGTCTGCAATGTAAAAAATGATTTCTTCTCTTCTCTTCTCTTCTCTTCCTTTCTTCCTTCTTTATTTCCTTCCTTCCTTATTTCCTTCATTCATTACTTCCTCCCTTCCCTTGCCTTTCTTTTCTTTCCTTTCTCTCTCATCCATCCTTTCTTCCTTCCTTCCTCACTTCCTTCCCTCCCTTCCTCACTTTCTTCTCTACTTTCCTCACTTTCTTCTCTGCCTTCCTCACTTTCTTCTCTACCTTCCTCTCTTACTTCCTTCGTTCCTACCTTTCGCACTTCCTTCTCTCCCTTCCTATTTCCTTCCCTTCTTTTCTTCCTTCCTTCCTTCCTTCCTTCCTCACTTCCTTCCCTCCCTTCCTCGCTTTCTTCTCTACCTTACTCACTTTCTTCTCTACCTTCCTCTCTTACTTCCTTCGTTCCTACCTTTCGCACTTCCTTCTCTCCCTTCCTATTTCCTTCCACACTTCCTTATTTTCCTTGCTTCCTTCCTTCTCTCCCTTCTCTACCTTCCTCCCTTGCTTCCTTCTCTCCCTTCCTATTTCCTTCCCTACTTCCTTCCCTTCCTTCCTTACTTTCTTCCTTCTCTCCCTTCTCTGCCCTCCTCCCTGGCTTCCTTCTCTCCCTTCCTATTTCCTTCCCTTCTTTTCTTCCTTCCTTCCTTCCTTCCTTCCTTCCTTCCTTCCTTCCTCACTTCCTTCCCTCCCTTCCTCACTTTCTTCTCTACCTTACTCACTTTCTTCTCTACCTTCCTCTCTTACTTCCTTCGTTCCTACCTTTGGCACTTCCTTCTCTCCCTTCCTATTTCTTTCCACACTTCCTTATTTTCCTTCCTTCCTTCCTTCTCTACCTTCCTCCCTTGCTTCCTTCTCTCCCTTCCTATTTCCTTCCCTACTTCCTTCCCTTCTTTCCTTCCTTCCTTCCTTCCTTCCTTACTACTATGTTCCCTTTACATTACCCTCATTGTCTTAGTTCTGCCATTGGTCAGCAAATACTCTACAATGTAAAACATGGAGATGTTACTTATCAATGGGAAACCTGAGCCTTGGACAATGCACACAACCATCTTGATAAATTAACTTCACATCAGGGTCTCCCCTTCACATAGGAGGTCCCTTCACATCAGAGATCCCCTACATTTACAAGTCCCCTGATCACATTAGTGTCCTTCCTATACATGAGAGCCCCCAAACACATCGAAGTACTTCTATCACAGAGTCCCCCAATCACATTAGAGACTCCCTCCATCACATCAGAGCCTCTCCCCACCACAGAAGTCCCCCTGGGATCACAGAGATCCATTCCTGATCCATCACATCAGAGCCCCTCCCCACCACAGAAATCCCCCTTGGATCACAGAAATCCATCCCTGATCCAGGGCAAACTGGGTGCCATGGTGTCCTGGTTGAGAAACACTGGTGTACATAGGGGCCATTGTGCCATAACGAGGCAATGCACCCATAAAGCATTTGTGATACTCCATCATTACAAACTGGATGATCATCTGCACACTTATTAACTCATCTATTGAGGAAAGGCTTTCTCAACAAGAAAGTGAACTAGTATGATCCAAAGAACCCATTCACACTGCAGACGGGTTCACCTTCTGGACAAGTCCTTATAGTCCTAGCATTGATATTTTCCTTTTGTTCCTCTGTTCGTTGAAGCAGATAATGTTCCTGACATACATAAATGTCCTCAGGTAAAGTTCATTTAAAATAGACTCTCCAGATAATTCATTAAAAGATATTAGAACGTGGAATTAAAATAGTTTTCTCACTGGGGATCGGGAAATGTTGAAATCGTGAATTTTCAGAGGCCTTCTCTGTTTCTAAATTTGCCAAAAGAGGAACATTAATTAACCTGGCCATGTCTGACCTGGTCATCGGTAAAACGTTGGTCTCCAGGTGGTAAGACCAGAAATCTCATTGTGGCAGCTGTCAGGATATTATCATTGGAGGGTCAGTGACTCTACCAGGTGTGGCGTTGTCATGATATCTGGTGGCCAGTCCTCGCTGACCTCTTTTCAATGACAAGCATTTCTGCTGGTACCTCTTTCCAGTGTGACATGGGCATGAGAGCTTATTGTAGCAACATTTATACTACAAAGAATCATAGGCAGTGAACAAAAAGACCCAACACACAGGCATGAAGACTAAAACTCCTTACCCTAGCGCTCCATAAAGGCCTTAGCATCTTGTCAAACACTTTTGCAGTGTGCTTCCATTGACTTGAATGGAGGCGTTTGGCAAGCTTTGCAACTTATAATGACTGCCAAACGTTGCCGGCAAGATAAAAATGACTGCACAACAACACACAAAGTTTGCCAGGTTCTCTGTATTGTTTTCATTGCTGACTGTGGTCAGGTGACACCATACCACATCCTGACACATGGGCAGAGATTTACTAAAACCGGATCACACAGAATCTGGTGCAGCTGTGCATAGTAACCTAACCAATCAGATTCCAGGTTCTAGGCTTCGGTCACACTAGATCCA
The DNA here is from genome assembly GCF_965119305.1 of Pelophylax lessonae. Taxonomy (NCBI): domain Eukaryota; kingdom Metazoa; phylum Chordata; class Amphibia; order Anura; family Ranidae; genus Pelophylax; species Pelophylax lessonae. The sequence goes on from NC_138777.1 coordinate 222,878,767, forward strand.
ACTTTGAAATAGTGCGACTTCACTTGGAGTCGCATAATTTGAAAATTGCATGTCAGTGCAAATTCAGGTGCGACTTGGAAGGCATCTGTTCGTCTTCATAAACAGATATCTATGCAAGTCGTACCTGAACTTGCAAAAAGTAGTGCAGGAAATACTTTCAAACGCGGTGTGACTCATGGAGTCGGATTCGTACCGCTTTCACTGCTTCCATTGCGGACAATAGGGTGCGACTTGTCATGCCATTTGAAATTGTCAAATCTTATGACAAGTCCCACTGGTGTGATCAGGGACTTATTGTCAAAGCCTAATTTAATAAGCTGAAGTTAGAAGCTGATTGGTTACTATGCACAGCTGCACCAGTTCTGTGTGCTCCAGTTTTAGTAAATCTTCCGCATAGTGTCTGTAGGACAAGGAGCGAGATAAAATCTCCACAGTGGGGACAAAAAAGTTGACAAAGGTCTACTCTACTTTTTGCTAGATGTGTCTCCATTTGAGAGTTTTCCTGTCCTTATCACGTCAAACAGGAAGAGAGTTGGCTATCTCCAGTCAGGGAGCACAAGAAGCAATAGAAACATAACTGAGGTTCTAACTCGGGGGCAGCAACCTTTTCCACATTTAAGCCCCGTACACACGACGAAGAAATTCGGCCGGGAAATTTCGTCCGACGACCGATCTGTCGATTTTCGGCTTGTTAGTATGATGCTTCCGACAACCGACTCCGACTTTTCGGCCGGAAAAAATCCTGGTGTGCAGGCTATATAATTTTTGTCGACCGTCAAAACACATCCGATTTTCGTCTCATTAGTACAGATTTCGATGGGGAAAAATCTTATGAGCAAGACTACTATGCATGCTCAGAGATGAAAGAACACAAAGAAAGCAATCCAACACATGACATCACTTCTGAAGTAGAATTCTGTCGTGCGGGAAAATTCGTGTGCAGTCTAGAGCACATTCCAACCAACAGACACCACTCTGGACAAAAGACGGACGACCGGTCGGCGGAAATTCGTTGCGTGTGTACGAGGCTTAAGTGTCATGTTCACACGCATTGGCCAACAGATGTGGCAGTGAACAATATCACATTGTAGTCTTGGTTGGTTTTCAATTTTTGCACTCATATTTGTGCTGCATTTGGCAACTTCAACTCATTAATTATATATAACTATGCTTAACTTGCCATTACCAGTTCAGTTATGAGCCCCAATGCATGCACCTTGAGACCTGAGATCAATCCATATGATATAAACATTAAACTATAGATCAGCCCCAAGTTATACACTTCAGACCTCAGATCACCCCAGAGCATTCATGTTCAGACCTCAAATCAACCCCTTTACATAAACTTCAGACGTCAGACCATCCCCAAGCCATATGCTTCAGACCTCAGATCAGTCCAAATGCATGCACCTTCGGATCTCCTTTCAAGCCCAATGCATATACTTCAGACCTCAGCCCATGTACCGTTAGACCTCAGATCAACCCCAATGCATAAACTTTACACTTCAGATCAGCATCAAGCCATATACTTCAGATCAGCCCCAGTCTATGCACCTTCAGACCTAAGATCAACCCCAATGCATGAATCTTCAGACCTCGTATCATCCCCAATCCATGCACTTTCAGATATCTGATCAACCGAAATGCATACACTTCAGACCTCAGATAAATCCCAATACATATACTTCAGATCAACCCCAACCCATGCACCTTCTGACCTCAGATCAACCCAAATGCATGTGCTTTACCCCAAATCAACCACATTGCATGAACCTTTCAGACTGCAGATTAACCCTAATGAATGAACCTTCAGACCTCAAATCAGAAACCAACATCTCAGATCAGTCACATGCATCATGCACCTTCAGACCTCAGATAAACCCCAATGCATACACCTTGTGAGCTCAGGTCAGTCCCAAGCCATAAGAAATGTAAGAGCGTAATCAAGGCGGCTAAGATAGAACAAGAAGGGCACATAGCGGTAGAGAGTAAAAAAAAAACAAAAAAACAAGAAATACTTTAAGTATATAAATAGTAAGAAAGTGAGGCCAGAACACATCGGCCCCATAAAGGACGACAAAGGGAATCTGGCTACAACGGACAGAGAGAAGGTGAAGGTGCTTAATAAGTTCTTCTCCTCAGTCTTCTCAAAATAATTGGGGGGATACAGTAACCTAGACTGTAATGTTAATGTTAATAACACATCACAGGAAGCACCTTCATGGTTAACAGAAGACAGACTCAGAACTAGACTTGAAAAACTTAACATAAATTAGTCACCGGGACCAGATGGCTTATACCCGAGGGTCCTTAAAAAAGCCAGGTGATAGCCAGACCATTGTTCCTAATTTTTATGGATAGTCTACTGACGGGAATGGGACCAGCTGATTGGAAACAACCAACGTGGTACCCATACTTAAAGAAGGGCCGAAATATATCCCTGGGAACTACAGGCCGGTTAGCCTAACATCAATAGTCTGTAAGATATTGGAGGGGATGATACAGGACTATATACAAGTCTTTAGTAATGAAAACGGTATCATTAGTAGTAATCATCATGAATTCATGATAAATCGCTCTTGCCAGACCAATCTTTTAACCTTCTATGAAGAAGTGAGCTGCCATCTAGATAAAGGAAGGCCTGTGGATGTGGTGTGTCTGGATTTTGCAAAGGCATTCGATACAGTTCCCCACAAATGTTTACTGTACAAACGAAGGTATGGGGAGAGTCCAAAGAGTGGTGATAAATGGGGAGCACTCGGAATGGTCTGGTGTGGAAAGTGGGGTCCCCAAGGATCTGTCCTGGGACCAATCCTATTTAATTTATTCATAAATGACCTAGAGGATGGAATAAACATCTCAATCTCCGTATTTGTGGACGATACCAAATTAGGCAGGGCAATAACTTCTACGCAGGATGTGGAAACCTTACAAGAAGACCTGAACAAAATAATGGGGTGGGCCTCTACATGGCAAATGAGGTTTAATGTTGAAAAATTTAATGTATGCCAGAAATACCTCACTAGTGGGAGAGCCTTTGGGGGAAGCTAAGATGGAAAAGGACTTGGGGATCCTAGTAGGCGACAAGCTCAGCAATGGCATGCAATGTCAAGCTGCTGCAAGCAAAGCCAACAGAATACTGGGATGTATAAAAAAGGGGATTCACTCCAGAGATAAAAGGATAATTCTCCCACTCTACAAGACTCTGGTCCAGGCGCATCTGGAGTATGCCGTCCAGTTTTGGGCATCGGTCCTCAGGAAGGATGTGCTGGAACTGGAGAGAGTCCAGAGAAGGGCAACAAAGCTAATAAAGGGACTGGAGGATCTCAGCTATAAGGAAAGACTGCAAGCATTGAGCGTATTCTCTCTGGAGAAGAGATGCTTGAGAGGGGATATGATATCAATATACAAATACTGTACTGGCGACCCTAGCATAGGGAAAAAACTATTCAGCGAAAGGGAATAAGAAAGGACTCGCGGCCATTCACTAAAATTAGAAGAAAAACGGTTTAACCTTAAATTGCGTAAAGGGTTCTATATCGTCAGAGCGGTAAGGATGTGGAATTCTCTACCACAAGCAGTGGTGTCAGCGGGGAGCATCGATAGTTTCAAAAGCTGGGCACCTTAACGACCACAACATACAGGAGTATATAATGTACTATTGACATAAACACTTATACACACACTCATCATAGGTTGGACTGGTGTCTTTTTTCAACCTCGCTAACTATGTAACTACATACTTCAGACCTCAGATTAACCCCAACCCATGCACCTTCAGACCTCAGATCAACACCAATGCATGTGCTTCACACCTCATATCAACCACATGTCATTAACCTTTCAGACCTCAGATCAACACCAATTCATGGACCTTCATACCTCAGGTCAACCTCAATAAATACACTTCAGACATCAGATTATCCCCAAGCCATATAGTTCAGACTTCAGATCAATCCCAACCCATGCACCTTCAGACCTCAGATAAACCCCAATGCATGCACCTTCAGACCTCAGATAAACCCAATGCATGCACCTTTAGCCTTCAGATTAGCCCAAAAGCATGCACCTTCAGACCCCAGATAAACCCCAATGCATGCACCTTCAGACCTCAGATCACCCCCAATGTATGCACCTTCAGACCTCAGATCACCCCCAATGTATGCACCTTCAGACCTCAGATCACCCCCAATGTATGCACCTTCAGACCTCAGATCAACCCCAATGCATGCACCTTCAGACCTCAGATCAACCCCAACCCATGCACCTTCAGACCTCATATAAGCCCCAATGCATGCACCCTTAGACCTCAGATAAACCCCAACCCATGCACCTTCAGACCTCAGATCAACCCCAACCTATGCACCGTCAGACCTCAGATAAGCCCCAATGCATGCACCCTTAGACCTCAGATAAACCCCAACCCATGCACCTTCATAGCTCAGATCAACCTCAGTGCATAAACTCCAGACCTCTGTCCTTGATGGGGGGATTCCTCCTCACTGTCTTTGCAGACTCCTGGACAGGAAGCATGGACAGTAATAAAAAGGATTATTTTTTCTAGCGCAAAAAAAAGAAAAAAGTTGGCTAGAGTTCTATTTTTTTTTAATGCTATGTCATTTATTTCTGCGTTATTAACATCTTGGTAGAAATTAATTGAAAGTCAGGCATGGAAATGTGCAGTACTCCTATTGTTATCCATTCGCAGTGCCCATCCCTCAAAGATCTGTCATTCATTTTCTCCGTAAACTTCCAAAAACTTACATAAAAAAAAAAGAAAAGTTTGTGCAGCTCCCAAGAATCAAAGAAAGTTTATTCTGCTGGACAGAAGATCGTTGCTTTGTATTCATTCCATGAAAAGATGGCGTGTTTGCCAATGAAAGGCTAAATACCTCTGCTGTGATGATAACCAGGATCCTGGGTAGTGAACCCTAATATCCTCTTCGTATAAACGTTAATTGTTTAGATAATTTGTTTAAAGTGGTTTTTACATTTATAATTGTTAGAAATAAAAAAAAAAGAAAATGTGCACACGAGGCGAGCAAATGTTATCCCTCGCCTTGAACCTGGTTCAACAATTCTGCTGCTTGAACTTTTTATTTTACTGTTCAAACCACGATAAACTGACTTATAGTGTTCCCAAAAAACAATCTGTTTGACAGCAAGCCTCCAAAATGGGCAAAAAAAAGGAATCATTGTAAAATGCATTCCAAATTGGCTGAAAAAAAAAAAAATCCCTTTTCTTAATTCTTGCAAGCCCAATTGGGATTCCATTATTACTGTTATAATCATCATTAAGCGACCCTTTTGCTGGAATAGTAATTAAAGTTGAACTCCAGGCAGATATTAAAGACACAAATTAATGCAGCTCTGTATTCATTAATACATCATTAAATGTATTTTGTAAATGCAAGCGGTGCAAGTACCTGAATCGAACTTGTGATCAGCAGTCCCTGTACAGCAGAGTTGGAGTGTGAAGCAGCACAAGGAGCCAATTAGTGCATGTACTGGGAAATAGCATGCTAATAGGAAGAGAGAGCAGAGTGACAGAGAGATGAGCTCATCAGTCTGCTGCTTTTCTTTTAACTGTCCAATCCCAATCTGGGGAAGTCCTGTAAATAAATATCCCTACAAGACGAAACACGTTAGAGAGCGGATTCAGGTGGTCAGCCATGCACCGAACCATTCATTAAATCTTTAAATTGGAGTGTGCATGCCCTTTTTTTTATTGCTGTTGAACTTATAAGGGTCCTCTCACATGGCGCACCGTCCGATAAGGTCCGTTCTGCTCAGCGGGGGAACGATCCGCTGGTCTCCGCTGAGCAGGCAGATGACAGCTCCGTCTCCGCTCTGTGTGCGGAGACGGAGCTGTCAGATCCCCGTTGTCCTTGGTATTGCTTGTGGTCTTGCTGCCCCCTCAGGACCAAGGGTATCCGAAACACACTTAAAGACAACAACAAGAGAAGGGCGCACCGACCTAGTGCATTACCACTAAAACTAAACATAATCAACACTAGATCTCCAAGGTAGCCAAGGCACTGTGCAGTGCTGGATAGCATGCGGTGATCCGCATGAGTCTGCTAGGGCTAGGCTGATGCGTTTCGAGGGTGAACTCTCTTCCTCAGAGCTAAAGGTGCTGCTAGACTAGTGACTAGTGCTGCGAGTCTAGCAGCACCTTTTGGCTCCGAGTAAGAGGGTTCGCCCTCGAAACACGTCAGCTTAGCCCAAGCAGACTCATGTGAATCACTGCATGCTATCCAGCACCATGCAGTGCCTTGGCTACCTTGGAGATCTAGTGTTGATTATTTTTAGTTTTAGTGGTAATGCACTACGTCGGTGCGCCCTTCTCTTGTTGTTGTCTTTAAGTGTGTTTCGGATACCCTTGGTCCTGAGGGGGGCAGCAAGACCACAAGCAATACCAACTTAAGTCCACTTGAACATTTATATACATTTTATTCCCCCCATCATACACCACTCAAGCACAGGAGGCATGTTTTAAATTTTGGCACCTCCAATAATCCTGCCCTAGGGAGGAGCCCCATGCACAGGAGTCTTCTTCAGCAGGGCTGGACCAAGGAACTCTGTCTCCTGCTTTAGGCCTCAGACTAATTATGGGCTCTCCCTGTCCCCTCCATCTCCTCTTCTTCTTTTTTCCCCTCTTCCTTTTTTTCCCTCTTTCTCCTTTGTCCTCTCCCCCTCCCTCTGCTGTCTTTTCCTCTCTTCCTCCCATGCCCCCTGCCCTCTTTTGGGGATTCTGCCCATCTGACTATTGTGCCTTATGCCAACATGTATTTGCTGAAGCCTGCTGTGCCTACTGGTTTAACTGTTTTTTACTGTTGCTGAATTACTGCTGTACCCCGACTGATGTGACACTCACAGTTCCTTGTATTGTATCCTATGCTTTGTAGTGTTATGCTGTACATTGTGATTTACTAGTTGTTAAAGATCAATAAAAATGTTCCTGTTAAAAAAAATTATGGGCTCTCCAGCCACCTACTGGGCACACCTCCCTGGAAATTGGCTGGATTCCCCATAAATACTCAGGCTGACCACTCTGTTCTTCCTCCCACTTCAATTCTACAATCTTCTAGAATACAGGGGACACTAATCAGAGCCGCAACCTGTGAGGCACTGAACAGGCCAGATCAATCAACTGACTACAGAGAAGCCAATACTAAATTTATCTATCAACCTGCCCTAACTAGGAGGGTGCTACATGCTAAAATCACTGTGCTGCAGCCATGTCCATTAGAGGTGGTTGAGTTGGCTTTGTGGCCAACTCTGTTTGTGGCTGGACCAACTCTGTTTGTGGCTGGACCAAGGAACTCTGTCTCCTGCTTTAGACCTCAGACTAATTATGGGCTTTCCAGCCACCTACTGGGCACACTTCCCTGGGAATTGGCTGGATTCCCCATAAATAATCAGGCTGACCACTCTGTTCTTCCTCCCACTTCAATTCTACAATCTTCTAGAATACAAGGGAGACTAATCAGAGCAGCAACCTGTGAGGCACTGAACAGGCCAGATCAATCAACTGACTACAGAGAAGCCAATACTAAATTTATCTATCAACCTGCACTAACTAGGAAGGTGCTACATGCTAAAATCACTGTGCGGCAGCCATGTCCATTAGAGGTGGTTGAGTTGGCTTTGTGGCCAACTCTGTTTGTGGCTGGACCAAGGAACTCTGTCTCTTGCTTTAGGCCTCAGACTGATTATGGGCTTTCCAGCCACCTACTGGGCACACTTCCCTGGGAATTGGCTGGATTCCCCATAAATACTCAGGCTGACCACTCTGCTCTTCCTCCCACTTCAATTCTACAATCTTCTAGAATACAAGGGAGGTGGTTGAGTTGGCTTTGTGGCGCAACTCGCCCTGTAGATGTGAACAAAAGTTGTGACGCAAAGCGGCCATGACATTGTGAGCGGGATCGTCTGGCAGCCATTGTTGGTTTTTGCCATTTTCAAGGTTCAGTTGGTCTTTAAAGCCTTTTTTTTTCTCTATACTAGAGATAGTTTATGAATACTTTTGGAATCCACGTACAGCCTCAGCAATCCTCTCCAGTCACTCCAGCTCGCCGTTTCGCGATCAATCCGCCTTTGAATTCCCTTTCTTTTTTTTTTTCCTTCCGCCATCATAATTCCCTGACTGATTAACCTCTCAACTCGCCTATGGATCTGAGAGCTGTATCACACACTTCTGTGCCGCCTCGGATTCCTTCCTACAAGCAGCACTTTTGTTTGGCAGCATCAAAGCGCAGGGGGTTAATAGCGTACAAAGGGAGTCGGTTTTATAAACGTATTACGAGGCGAGAGGAGTATTAATGTTGATATAGCGTGTTTTCTGACAGAGGAACACCCGCTCTCTGCTTGTGCTTCACAGCAGTCTGCGTTATAAAAATTGTGAGGAGACAATAATTTCACTCCGAGCCTCTAATTTATTTTTCCTAGTGTGTTTTAGATAAAGCACGGGAAGAAATATCTGCGGTTTTATATCATCTCACGGAATAAACAAGAAATGTTTCACTTGTCGCTGTAGAGAGGCAGACAGCTGTGAAATTGTTCTTTTTATTTTATTTTTTATGAGGGATGATGGGGGTCATTGTCACTTTTTTTTTTTTTTAAAGGGTGACTCCAAGCAGCAAGTACGTCTTGCCCATAGGCTATGGTCAGGTAGCCCAAGTTGACCTGAATTGAATATATACACCACCAAAGCCAGATTTAGCAGGCTTTTAAAGTGCTTCTCCAAGGGCCCTTATGTTATCTTCTGCTTTAGCGCTACAGATGGTGGTGCTAGGCAGTGCCGAGACAAGGTCACCCAGCGCCCAGGGCAAAGATGGCATACTTCGCTCCCCTTTTCCCTTAGGGTTAGGGTCAGGGTGCCCCCATCCCTTCAAAAAATGATTGAGCCCAGGGCAGCCTCCCCTCTTGCCCACCTCTAGTCCCGGCCCTGGTGCTAGAAACCTAGGAACACATCAGAGTCCTCGTCACCTGCATGTGCTTCCCTTCTATAGGCCTCCCCTGATCTGGTTCTGCATCGTGGCACAGAATGGCAAGTTGTGAAGAGCATATGGCAGTGTATTTAATGTAGATCCATCCAGGGCCTGCTACTACTCTGCTTCCTTTGTATGTCTCAATATTGGCTTGTTTACCAATCATTCCTCCCTGCCTTCATACATAAATATTAATATAATATAGGAGGCGAGATGCCGGCCTCGCTGTTTACTGTCTATCAGCAGAATAATTGCTGCTGATGACAAGTTGTTAAGTAAAGGTGACAGATTGGCAAAAATACAATGATTTATTCTGGGCTATGGTAATTCTTAGTGTCTATTTATCTATCTATCTATCTATCTATCTATCTATCTATCTATCTATCTATCTATCTATCTATCTATCTATCTATCTATCTATCTATCTATCTATCTATCTATCTATCTATCTATCTATCTATCTATCTATCTATCTATCTATCTATCTATCTATCTATCTATCTATCTATCTATCTATCTATCTATCTATCTATCTCTATTTATCTCTCTATTTTCCCTTCCTTTGCTTCCATACTTGCTCTCATCCATCCTTCTTTCCTTCCTTTCTTTTTTTGCAAAATAATAATGTTTAGAAGCCTTCAAATTATATGAAGGAAGGTCCTCCTTTTCCATTTTTTTTGAGTTCCTTTCCTTCAATTTCCTCTTATTTCCTCCCCATTTCTCTTTTCATTGTTCTAATTATTTTCCCATTCTCGTTCCTTACCCTTCTTTTTTTCTTTTCCCATTGCTTTCCTTTCTTTTCTCATTCTTTTATTTATCCATTATTTCCCATTTCTTTCTAATTCCTTTCCTTTCATTCTTGATTCCTTTTCTTTCCCTTTCTTTTCTTTTCCCATTGCCTTCCTTTCTTTTCTCATTCTTTCTTTTCCCATTATTTTCCCATTCCTTTCCTTTCCTTTCCTTTCCTTTCATTTTTTTGGTTCCTGTCCTTTCCCATTCCTCTCCCTTTCTTTTCTTTTCCTATTGCTTTCCTTTCTTTTCTCATTCCTTTTTTTCCCCATTAATTTCCCATTCCTTTCCTTTCCCATTCCTTTCCCTTTCTTTTCTTTTCCCATTGCCTTTCTTTCTTTTCTCATTCTTTCTTTCCCCATTATTTTCCCATTCCTTTCCTTTCATTCTTGGTTCCTGTCCTTTCCCATTCCTCTCCCCTTCTTTTCTTTTCCTATTTCCTTACTTTCTTTTCTCCTTCCTTTTTTTCCCCATTAATTTTCCCATTCCTTTCCTTTCATTCTTGATTCCTGTCCTTTCCCATTCCTTTCCCTTTCTTTTCTTTTCCCATTGCCTTCCTTTATTTTCTCATTCTTTCTTTTCCCATTATTTTCCCATTCCTTTCCTTTCATTCTTGGTTCCTGTCCTTTCCCATTCCTCTCCCTTTCTTTTCTTTTCCTATTGACTTCCTTTATTTTCTCATTCCTTTTTTTCCCCATTAATTTCCCATTCCTTTCTTTTCATTCTTGATTCCTTTCCTTTCCAAACCCTTTCTCTTTCTTTTCTTTTCCCATTGCCTTCCTTTCTTTTCTCATTCTTTCTTTTCCCATTCCTTTCCTTTCATTTTTGGTTCCTGTTCTTTCCCGTTCCTCTCCCTTTCTTTTCTTTTCCTATTGCCTTCCTTTCTTTTCTCATTTCTTTTTTCCCATTAATTTCCCATTCCTTTCCTTTCATTCCTATCCTTTCCCATTCCTTTCCTTTATTTTCCAATTTCTTTCCCTTCTCTTTTCCCTTCCCCTTCCCATTTTCCTTCCCCCTTCCTATTCCCTTCCCCCTTCCTTTTTCCCTTTCCTTTCCTCCTCCTCTTTCCCTTATCTATACCCTTCCCCTACCCCTTCCAATTTCCCTTTCCCTTCCCCCTCACCTTCCCCTTTCCTTTTCCCTTCTCCCTTCCTTTTCTCTTCTTTTCTTTTCTCTTTCCCCTTCCTTTTTCCTCCACCTTTCCCTTTCCCTTACCCTTTCCTTATCCCTGTCCACTCCCCTTCCTGTTCCCCCTCCTCTTTCCCCTATCTATACCCTTCCCCTACCCCTTCCAATTTCCAATTCCCTTCCCCCTCACCTTCCCCTTTCATTTTCCCTTCTCCCTTCCTTTTCTCTTCCCCTTTTCTTTTCTTTTCCCTTTCCCTCTCCTTTTCCCTCCCCCTTTCCATTTCCCTTACCCTTTCCCCTCCCCTTCCTTTCTTTTCATTCTTGATTCCTTTCCTTTCCAAACCCTTTCTCTTTCTTTTCTTTTCCCATTGCCTTCCTTTCTTTTCTCATTCTTTCTTTTCCCATTCCTTTCCTTTCATTTTTGGTTCCTGTTCTTTCCCGTTCCTCTCCCTTTCTTTTCTTTTCCTATTGCCTTCCTTTCTTTTCTCATTTCTTTTTTTCCCATTAATTTCCCATTCCTTTCCTTTCATTCCTATCCTTTCCCATTCCTTTCCTTTATTTTCCCATTTCTTTCCCTTCTCTTTTCCCTTCCCCTTCCCATTTTTCTTCCCCCTTCCTATTCCCTTCCCCCTTCCTTTTTCCCTTTCCTTTCCTCCTCCTCTTTCCCTTATCTATACCCTTCCCCTACCCCTTCCAATTTCCCTTTCCCTTCCCCCTCACCTTCCCCTTTCCTTTTCCCTTCTCCCTTCCTTTTCTCTTCCCCTTTTTTTTCTCTTTCCCCTTCCTTTTTCCTCCACCTTTCCCTTACCCTTTCCTTATCCCTGTCCACTCCCCTTCCTGTTCCCCCTCCTCTTTCCCTTATCTATACCCTTCCCATACCCCTTCCAATTTCCAATTCCCTTCCCCCTCACCTTCCCCTTTCATTTTCCCTTCTCCCTTCCTTTTCTCTTCCCCTTTTCTTTTCTTTTCCCTTTCCCTCTCCTTTTCCCTCCCCCTTTCCCTTACCCTTTCCTTATCCCTTTCCCCTCCCCTTCCTGTCCCCCCTCACCTTTCCCTTCCCCTTCCTCTTTCCCTTTCCTTTCTTATTTCGACCCTTCAGTTCCCTTTACTCTCTATCACTTTTTCTTTCTTCTTCCTTCCTCCCTCCATCCCTCTTTCTTAACCACCCACTCTTTCTTCCTTACTTCCTTCATCTATCCCCCTTCCCCTAAGAACTTTACTGCATGATTAATAACATAGCCCCCAACTGTCCCTGATTTCGGGGGACTAACCCTGATTTGGAACAAACTCCCTCTGTCCCTCTTTCCTCCTAAGTTGTCCCTCATTTTGGTCTGATCTATATAGTGGTAAATAAAATGCACTTTTTATTTTTCAAAAAGTATTTCCCAGCACAAAACCTTTCATCCAATTTCTAAATTGCTGCATTTGTAAATTTTAAAAGCCAATATAAAGGAATAGTAGTAGTAAAACAAGCACTTGTGGGTTTCACTAATCATTTTTTTTGTATAATTCTTATTTAAGGGGGCGTGACAGGGGGTGTGTCCTATGCCTACGTACTTTTGCTAATAGGTGTCCCTCGTTCTTATCTCAAAAAGTTGGGTGGAATGTTAAAAATACATTTGATTACCCTTTGGGCCCTTGAGGAGCCCCAGATTTGGAGGTACACTGACTTTAAAATGCTGACGCTTGAGTTGACCGCCCCCCTACTGTCTTCTGCACTTTTCTATTGATGCATCAATCATGAGCAGCTTTACTGGCCAATATAAAGATTGGTATCGGTCAGCACTGCTAGGAAGTGTTAGTATTGACCATTTAGAATGCCCCAGGGTTCAAAATAAATATAAAGACGTGAAGTATCATCTACAGTATCTCACAAAACTCCCCTCACTTTTTTGTACTTTTTCATGTGACAACACTGAAGAAATGACACTTTGCTAAAATGTAAAGTAGTGAGTGTACGGCTTGTATAACAGTGTAAATTTGCTGTCCCCTCAAAATAACTCAACACACAGCCATTAATGTCTAAACCACTGGCAACAAAATGAGTACACCCCTAAGTGAAAATGTCCAAATTGGGCCGAAACTGTCAATATTTTGTGTGGCCACCATTATTTTCCAGCACTGCCTTAACCCTCTTGGGCATGGAGTTCACCAGAGCTTCACTGGTTGCCACTGGAGTCCTCTTCCCCTCCTCCATGATGACATCACGGAGCTGGTGGATGTTAGAGACCTTGCGCTCCTCCACCTCCTGTTTGAGGATGCCCCACAGATGCTCAATAGGGTTTAGGTCTGGAGACATGCTTGGCCAGTCCATCATCTTTACCCTCAGCTTCTTTAGCAAGGCAAGGGTCATCTTGGAGGTGTGTTTGGGGTCATTATCATGTTGGAATACTGCCCTGCGGCACAGTGTCCGAAGAGAGGGGGTCATGCTCTGCTTCAGTATTTCACAGTACATGTTGGCATTCATCGTTCCCTCAATGAACTGTACCTCCCCAGTGCCAGCAGCACTCATGCAGCCCCAGACCATGACACTCCCACCACCATGCTTGACTGTAGGCAAGACACACTTGTCTTTGCACTCTTCACATTGGTTGCTGCCACACATGCTTGACACCATCTCTATCAAATAGGTTTATCTTGGTCTCATCAGACCACAGGACATGGTTCCAGTAATCCATGTCCTTAGTCTGCTTGTCTTCAGCAAACTGTTTGCAGGCTTTCTTTTGCATCATCTTTAGAAGAGGCTTCCTTCTGGGATGACAGCCATGCAGACCAATTTGATGCAGTGTGCGGCGTATGGTCTGAGCACTGACAGGCTGACCTCCCCACCCCTTCAACCTCTGCAGCAATGCTGGCAGCACTCATACATCTATTTCTCAAAGACATCCTCTGGGTATGACGCTCAACACGTGCACTCAATTTCTTTGGTCAACCATGACGAGACCTGTTCTGAGTGGAACCTGTCCTGCTAAACCACTGTATGGTCTTGGTCACCTTTATGTAGAGCAACAATTCTTTTTTTCAGATCCTCAAAGAGTTCTTTGTCATGAGGTGCCATGTTGAACTTCCAGTGACCAGTATGAGAGAGTGAGAGCGATAACACCAAATTTAACACACCTGCTCCCCATTAACACCTGAGACCTTATAACACTAACAAGTCACATAACACCGGGGAGGGAAAATGGCTAATTGGGCCCAATTTGGACATTTCCACTTAGGGGTGTACAATCCCAACCCCTGAAATACAATCCCACATCATAATCCCCCCTCCACCAAATGATTTGGAGCAGTGCACAAAGCAAGGTCCATAAACACATGGATGAGCGAGTTTGGGGAACTTGACTAGCTTGCACAGAGTCCTGACCTTTGGGATGAATTATAGCAGACACTGCAAGCCAGGTCTTCTTATCCAGCATCAGTGCCTGAACTCACGAATGCCCTTCTAGAAGAATGGTCAAACATTTCCAAAGACACACTCCTAAACCTTTGGACAGCCTTCCCAGAAGAGTTGAAGCTGTTATAGCTGCAAAGGGTTGGCCAACTCAATATTGAGCCCTATGGACTAAGACTGGGATGCCATTAAAATTAATGTGCGTGAAACGGCAGGAACCCCAATACTTTTGACAATATAGTGTATATATTGCGGCTCGTCATTACCGCACACCCTCAGAGTTGCCACATATATGGCAGTAGTAAACCCGTTAAAAATAATTCAGATGGTCATGAAATATTTTGCTTTAGCAAACTAAATATTATTCATTTAGACCCCGTTCAGACTGCGGCGACACGACTTGGTGGGGCGACCTGTGAAGTTGCGGTGCACAGGGGGCACCGCGACCTCGGCGCAACTTGCACAGACTTTATATAATTGAAGTCAATGCAAGTCGCCTCCAGGTCGCCCCATAGTAGTACAGGACCCTTTTTCTAAGTCGGAGCGACTTGTGTCGCTCCTATTAGAACGGGTCCTGTACTATTTAATGGCGAGCGACCCACCGCGACTTGTCAGGCGACCAAGTCGCCTGACAAGTCGCGCTAGTGTGAATGGACCCTTAGGGCTCACATCTTCTTTAAGCAAAAAAAGGCAAATGGTATCAACCAATAACGACCAATTAGCCACCATTTAACGTCCCGCTGATGGCTACAGCTCAACGTATGAATTCTCCAGCCTCGGTTCTGCCTCTCTTCCCCTCCGAAGTCCCAACAACTGGAGGGGAAACCTTCAATCGTTACCACTTTGGCCTTTCATGACCGTGGTCCATGAGCCGGCAATCTCTTTAGTAAGCCATGGATCACTAAACTGGCATCCAGCGAGCGTTTTCCAATCAAGAGAACGATGGGAAGAAAAAAAAAACAAAAAGGAAAAAAAAAAACGTCATGAACCAGATGGAAGTTTTACATTTTTTTTTTTGTTTAGCTTTGTTTTAAGAGCTGCTTTTAAAGCCCGGCGTAAACTCATCTTGATGCATGGTGCTGTTTATACTGGGGTCTTTGTAGACGAAATGTTTACCGGGGCCTCGGCTTTAAAATATTCTTATCATTATGATATTTGGATAATTGGCAAGAAGCGAAGATAGTTTGTTGAGATTGCAGCGATGGTGGTAAGCGTGAAGTTACTTAGGAGCCTCCATAAATGTATCCAGATCAGTGGTGAATGCAATCACTGTTAAAACAAAACAACACAAGGGGGAATATTTTTTTAGTGAAATCATTTCCTTTTCTTAATCAAAAGATGACAGTCTCGGCGTTAGAACTCCCATCTGTAATGTAGCGTACCAGGGATTTGCACACATTGCTGTTTTTTTGTGATTGATACAATGAGAGCTCGTTCCCACATAGATATCCCATTTAAGTTCAGCTTCTAAAGAAATCAAAAACAGTTTATGCAGAGACCGGGCGGCCCCGGGGCTCACCAGCTGCTGCAGGACTACAAGTCCCAGGAAGCACAGCTCACTGGTAGGCTGTATATTTGCAAAACTTAGCCAGTGTGTGATAAGTGTAGATAAAATAGGTTACCCCCCCCCCCCCACACACACACACACACACACACACACACACCACCACCACCAGCACCTCAATATGCATGCTCAGTCAAGGTCTGGTTACCATTTGTTTTAAGGCTGAATACAAGATAGAAAAATAAAATAAAATACATAATTCAGGTATGTGTCCTTTAGAAATCAATTGAAGGGCCAGTGCACCAAAGCATGAAAAGCAAAGCGTTGCGGTAACTTATTTGGTGCTCTGATCATCTAAAAAAAAATTTAAGGGACACCTCTTCGGATTACTTATTTATTACATTTTTATATCTACCTTATGTATACAAATATACTCTATACTGTATGTACATATAGATATATATATATATATATATATATATATATACAGAATATATTAATATATATATATATATATATATATATATATATATATATATAAAATATATATAAATAAATTCTGTGTATATATATATATATATATATATATATATATATATATATATATATATATATATATATATATATATATATATATATATATATATGTATATATACAGAATATA
This sequence comes from Pelophylax lessonae, assembly GCF_965119305.1. Taxonomy (NCBI): domain Eukaryota; kingdom Metazoa; phylum Chordata; class Amphibia; order Anura; family Ranidae; genus Pelophylax; species Pelophylax lessonae. The sequence goes on from NC_138777.1 coordinate 222,895,237, forward strand.
TTTATATATATATATATATATATATATATATATATATAAATAAATTCTGTATGTATATGTATATATATATATATATATATATGTATATGTACAGAATATATTAATATATATATATATATATATATACATAATATATTTATATATATATATATATACATAATATATATATATATATATATATATATATATATATTATATATATATACATAATATATATATATATATATATATATATATATATATATATATATATATATATATATATATATACACACAGAATATATTTATATATATACACAGAATATATTAATATATATATATATATATATATATATATATATATATATATATATATATATATATATATATATATATATATATATATATATATATATATATATATATACCCAGAATATATTAATATATATATATATATATATATAGTCAGATTTCTGTGATTTAAAAATGAGACAAAGATGAAGCACTTCATAACTTTTTCCACCCTTAATGTGACCTATAAATTGTACAACTCAGTTGAACAGCAAACTGCAATCTTTTAGGTTGGGTGAAGCAAAGATAAAAAGCTAAAATAATATGGTTGCATAAGTGTGCACACCTTTAAACTAATACTTTGTTGAAGCACCTTTTGATTTTATTCCAGCACTCAGTCTTTTTGGTTATGAGTCTATCACAGCATGACACATCTTTTATTTTATTTTATTGTTTATTTTTATTTTACTTCCCTTCAACTAAAAAGATTTCAGTTTGTTGTTCAACTGAGTTGTACAGTTTAGAGGTCACATTAAAGGTGGAAAAAGTTCTGAAATTATTTATCTTTATCTAATTTTTTTTAGACATCACAGAAAACTGACATTTTAACAGGGGTGTGTAGACTTTTTATACCCACTGTACAGGGCTGGTGCAAGGATTGTTGAAACCCTAGGCGAAACCTAATTTTGCCGCCCAAACTGGCTCCGCCCCTGACTCCACCCCCTTTGCCCTGTCCATATATACGGCAAAAAACGTAGACATAAGGCCCCATTCACGTCCATTAGCTTAAGGTGACCACATTTCTAAATTGCCATTCAGGGACCTCTCCCCCCCTTCCAGAAAAAATATGATTTCATAACGCTTGCTGGCAATGGAATTTGTCACTCCTTTCTCTCCTGCGTGGCTATCTATAGCATAGAACACTAGGATTAAGTAACGTCACTTCAGAGCAGCGGTCCCCAACCTTTTTGGCATGGGGGACCGGCTTCGTGGAAGAAAGTTTTGGCAAGGACTGGGGGGAAGGGGGAGGGTGAGGGGGGGATGTAGTCTCAGGGTTGACAGGGAATTCGGCAGTGGGTAATTTGTCAGGGCAATGGCTGGTGTTAGCACTTGAATCATCCCGACACCATGGTTGATATGGTCTCAGGATGACTGAATCACATTATTTCTATTATTACATTGTAATTTATAATTAAATAGTTCAACTCACCATAAATCAGAATCAGGGGGAACCCTGAGTTTGTCACTTGCCAGCAGATGCAGCGTGCCACCGTTGCCTGCTACCAGATGCAGCGTGCCACCGTTGCCTGCCACCAGATGCTGCGTGTCACCATTGCCTGCCACCAGATGCAGCGTGTCACCATTGCCTGCCACCAGATGCTGCGTGTCACCATTGCCTGCCACCAGATGCAGCATGTCACCATTGCCTGCCACCAGATGCAGTTTGTCACTTGCCACCCACAGCCTGCAGTGTTCCACTTCACCTGGCTCTCTCTCCCTCCTCTTCAGCTGGGCATGCTGGGGGCTTTTCGCGAGAAAAAAAAAGCATATAAACAGCTTCTGTCAGAGGGGCATCAGTCCCAAACACAGAGAGAGCCACTGCCGTCTCATCTGCCCCCACCAGTGCCACCTATCAGTGCCTACCAGTGCCACCTACAAGTGCAAATCAGTGCTGCCTATCAGTGCCCACCAGTGCCACCCACCAGTGCCAATCAGTGCTGCCAAATGTTGCCTCATCATCATCATCAGTGCTGTCTATCAGTGTCACCTACCAGTGCCTATCAGTGCCCATGAGTGCCACCTATCAGTGCTACCTATCAGTGCCGCCCATTTGTGCCCATCGGTGCCACCCATCAGTGCCACCTATCAGTGCCAACTATCAGTGCCGCCCATTCGTGCTCATCGGTGCCAACCATCAGTGCCACCTATCATTGCTACCTGTCAGTGCCGCCCATTGTGCTCATCGGTGCCACCCATCAGTGCCACCCATCAGTGCCACCTATCAGTGTCATCTATCAATGCATCAGGACCCACCAGTGCCGCCTTATCTGTGCCCATCAGTGCAACCTATCAGTGTCCATTAATGAAGGAGAAAAACGACCTGTTTGCAAAATTTTATAACAAACTATGAAAACTGTTTGTTTTTCTCAAAATTTTTGGTCTTTTTTTTTTTTTGTTTAGCAAAAAATAAAAACTCCAGCAGTGATTACTTACCAACAAAAGAAAGCTCTATTTGTGTGAAAAAAATGATAAAAATTTCATTTGGGTACAGTGTTGCATGACCGCGCAATTGTCATTCAAAGTGCGACAGCGCTGAAAGCTGAAAATTAGCCTGGGCAGTAAGGGGGGTGAAAGTGCCCAGTAGGCAAGTGGTTAACATTCTCTTTAAAGTGGTAGTAAACTCAGTTCTACCACATGTACCTACAATGAGGCCTACCTGTAGGCATTGTGAATATCTCCTAAACTTGCACGGTTGAAGGTCCAGCTTCAGAGCCCATGCTAGAAACGGCGGCTCCCATGCGCATGCGTGCGAGTGACGTCATCACGGCTCCAGGCCAATAACAAAGCCAGAGCTTGTGAACCCGGAAGACAGACAGGGGGAACATGTCAGCCCACTCAGCGTCAGCTGTGACTTTACAGCGCTGGAGGGCTTTGCTCCAAGGGGAGTATTTCATAATGTGCTAGTACATGGTGCCTACTAGCACATTATGCCATTGCCTTGCAGGTGTTTTTTTTTTTTTTTTAACATCGGCGGTTTCCCTTCTGACCTCTGATGGCGGAGGAATCCCTAGTTGTTAAAGCTAACCGTTACAGGAGCTAGATCGGGCCTTCCGTGCCTTGCAACGACCACGTCATTCTCATTAAACAGTCTCATCTTATCTCCGCGGCATTTCTGAATGCAAAGGACTTTTTATTCAGCGGGTTGGACTCAGAAGACTTTTTTTTTTTTTGAAGTGCCAAAAGAGTTTAGTAATCAAAAACAATACATTCTTTTGACTTTTCAAAGAAGAAAAAAAAAAAATGTTCCACCAAACGGGAATGAACTAATCCTTGTGTGTGTGGGCCACAAATGTGCAGAATGTGAGCGTTTGATAATAAACATCTTTAAACGGACGTCCTTGGCCTGATAGGGGATAGTACATGTTGGGTTAATTAATTCCCGCTCGTGAAAATAAACTGCACTCTCCACCCGCTTCTCTCCCTCCCAAATTATTATAAAAAAAATAAAATAAAATCATTACATTTGTTCAGTTTTGAAGCGATGAGGGATACATCACATATACAGGAGTACATTTCTACTCTTCTAACCGGGTCAAGAAGCCGTGAACACAGAGGTCATTGAAAGGTATGTGTGGTCAAAACTTTTTTTAATAGTTTTGGATGGAGTAGGAAAGTGTTAAAACCTCGATCAATACCAATACTTTTAGAAATATAGCTTATTTAAAATGGAGGAAATATATAACATATATTTACATGTATATATATATATATATATATATATTTAGAATATATATATATATATATATATATATATATATATATATTTAGAAATATATATATATATATATTTACATACATACAGTATATATATATATATATATATATATATATATATATATATATATATATTTACATACATACAGTATATATATATATATATATATATATATATACATACAGTATGTATATATATTTACATACATATGTGTATACATATATATATATATATATATATATATATATACAGTATATATATATACACATATATATACTGTACTATATATCTATATGTCTATATATATCTATATACATATATATATATATATTTAGAATATATATATATATATATATTTAGAAATATATATATATATATATATTTACATACATACAGTATATATATATATATATATATTTATTTACATACATACAGTATATATATATATATATATATATATATATATATATATATATATATATATATATATATATATATATATATACATACAGTATGTATATATATATATATATATATATATATATATTTACATACATATGTGTGTATATATATATATATATATATATATATATATACAGTATATATATATACACATATATATACTGTACTATATATATATACTGTACTATATATATATACAGTATCTCACAAAAGTCTATATATATATCTATATACATATATACATATGTAAATAGAATATATATATATATATATATATATATATATATATATATATATATATATATATATATATATATATATATATATATATATATATGTATATATATATATATATATATATATATATATATTTACATATATATATATATGTGTGTATGTATGTGTATATATATATATATATATATATATATATATATAGCTAGATATAGATAGATATCTATCTATCTATCTATCTATATATACAGTATCTCACAAAAGTGAGTACACCCCTCACATTTTTGTAAATATTGTATTCTATCTTTTCATGTGACAACACTGAAGAAATGACACTTTGCTACAATGTAAAGTAACAGTGTAAATTTGCTGTCCCCTCAAAATAACTCAACACACAGCCATTAATGTCTAAACCGCTGGCAACAAAAGTGAGTACACCCCTAAGTGAAAATATCCAAATTGGGCGCAATTAGCCATTTTCCCTCCCCGGTGTCATGTGACTCATTAGTGTCACAAGGTCTCAGGTGTGAATGGGGAGCAGGTGTGTTAAATTTGGAGTTATCGCTCTCACTCCCTAATACTGGTCACTGGAAGTTCAACATGGCACCTCATGTCAAAGAACTCTCTGAGGATCTGAGAAAAAGAATTGTTGCTCTACATAAAGATGGCCTGCACCAGGGGTAATGAATTAAAATTGAAGGAGAGCCGGTCGCTAAAAAAAATTTCCGCCCGAGGTCCGAATCACAAGTCTGTACAATGAAAGATTTTACGTGTCTTCTTTCCTCTTTTTTTATTTTTTTTTGGCGCAAGCCGCGTTTTTCTTACTGTTTCTTCCACACACTCTGGTAATACTCTGTAAATGTCCCCAACTGTGTTCCTCCTTACATCAGGTGCCCCTACCACAGTAACATTTTTCATTACATTGGTTGCCCCCCATGAATCAGTTGCCACCATTAGAGTACCCTCTTATATAAGGTGTCCCCATCATATTGCCCCCTTACATTTGGCATTCCCTTCAAAGTGCCCACTTACATCAGGTTTCTTCATTAGAAGGCCCCCTTACATCTGGTGTCTCCCATCAGTGTACCCCCTTACATCATTTGTTCCCATCAGAGTGCCCCCTTACATTAGGTGTCATCATCAAAGTGCCCCTTTAAATCAGGTGTCCCCATCAAATCAGGTGTGCCCCATCACAGTACCCCTTTAAATCAGGTGTCCCCCATCACATCAGATGTGCCCATCAGAGTGCCCCCTTAACATAATATGTGCTCATCAGAGTGCCCCTTAACATAATTTGTGCCCATCAGTGTGCCCCCTTAACATAATATGTGCCCATCAGTGTGCCCCCTTAACAAAATATGTGCCCATGTGCCCATCAGTGTGCCCCCTTAACAAATGTGCCCATCAGCATTCCCTTTTACCATAAAATGTGTCCATCGTTTATATTAAGGGGCACTATAGTGACGGCTGGCCTACACTTTAAGAAGATTGACAAGACCCTGAAACTGAGTTGCAGCACGGTGGCCAAGGCCCTACAGCAGTTTAACAGGACAGGTTCCACTCAGAACAGGCCTCACCATGGTCAACAGAAGAAGTTGGATGCACATGCTCAGCGTCATATCAAGAGATTGTCTTTGGGAAATAGACGTATGAGTGCTGCCAGCATTGCTGCAGAGGTTGAAGGGGTGGGGGGTCAGCCTGTCAGTGCTCAGACCATACGCCGCACACTGCATCAAATTGGTCTGCATGGCTGTCATCCCAGAAGGAAGCCTCTTCTAAAGACGATGCACAAAAAGGACATTACTGGAACCATGCCCTGTGGTCTAATGAGACCAAGATAACCTTATTTGGTTCAGATGGTGTCAAGCATGTGTGGTGGCAACCAGATGAGGAGTACAAAGACAAGTGTGTCTTGCTTAGTCATGCATGGTGGTGGGAGTGTCATGGTCTGGGGTTGCATTTGTGCTGCCAGCACTGGGGAGCTACAGTTCATTGAGGGAACCATGAATGCCAATATGTACTGTAACATACTGAAGCAGAGCATGATCTCCTCCCTTCGCAGAATGGGCCATAGGGCAGTATTCCAACATGATAACGACCCCAAACACATCTCCAAGATGACCAGTGCCATGCTAAAGAAGCTGAGGGTAAAGGTGATGGGCTGACCAAGCATGTCTCCAGACCTAAACCCTATTGAGCATCTGTGGGGCATCCTCAAACAAAAGGTGGAGGAACGCAAGGTCTCTAACATCCACCAGCTCTGTGATGTCATCATGGAGGAGTGGAAGAGGACTCCAGTGGCAACCTGTGAAGCTCTGGTGAACTCCATGCCCAAGAGGGTTAAGGCAGTGCTGGAAAATAATGGTGGCCACACAAAATATTGACACTTTGGGCCCAGTTTGGACATTTCACTTAGGGGTGTACTCACTTTTGTTGCCAGTGGTTTAGACATTAATGGCTGTGTGTTGAGTTATTTTGAGGGGACAGCAAATTTACACTGTTATACAAGCTGTACACTCACTACTTTACATTGTAGCAAAGTGTCATTTCTTCAGTGTTGTCACATGAAAAGATAGAATAAAATATTTACAAAAATGTGAGGGGTGTACTCACTATTGTGAGATACTGTATATATATATATATATACTGTATATATATATATATATATATACAGTGGGTACGGAAAGTATTCAGACCTCCTTAAATTTTTCACTCTTTGTTATATTGCAGCCATTTGCTAAAATCATTTAAGTTCATTCTTCTTCCTCATGAATGTACACATAGCACCCCATACTGACAGAAAAACACAGAATTGTTGACATTGTTGCAGATTTATTAAAAAAGAAAAACTGAAATATCACATGGTCCTAAGTATTCAGACCCTTTGCTGTGACACTCATATATTTAACTCAGGTGCTTTCCATTTCTTCTGATCATCCTTGAGATGGTTCTACACCTTCATTTGAGTCCAGCTGTGTTTGATTATACTGATTGGATTTGATTAGGAAAGCCACACACCTGTCTATATAAGACCTTCCAGATCACAATGCATGTCAGAGCAAATGAGAATCATGAGGTCAAAGGAACTGCCTGAAGAGCTCCGAGACAGAATTGTGGCAAGGCACCGATCTGGCCAAGGTTACAAAAAGATTTCTGCTGCACTTAAGGTTCCTAAGAGCACAGTGGCCTCCATAATCCTCAAATGGAAGACGTTTGGGACGACCAGAACCCTTCCTAGAGCTGGCCGTCCGGCCAAACTGAGCTATCGGGGGAGAAGAGCCTTGGTGAGAGAGGTAAAGAAGAACCCAAAGATCACTGTGGCTGAGCTCCAGAGATGCAGTCAGGAGATGGGAGAAAGTTGTAGAAAGTCAACCATCACTGCCGCCCTCCACCAGTCGGGGCTTTATGGCAGAGTGGCCCGACGGAAGCCTCTCCTCAGTGTAAGACACATGAAAGCCCACATGGAGTTTGCTAAAAAACACCTGAAGGACTCCAAGATGGTGAGAAATAAGATTCTCTGGTCTGATGAGACCAAAATAGAACTTTTTGGCCTTAATTCTAAGCGGTATGTGTGGAGAAAACCAGGCACTGCTCATCACCTGTCCAATACAGTCCCAACAGTGAAGCATGGTGGTGGCAGCATCATGCTGTGGGGGTGTTTTTCAGCTGCAGGGACAGGACGACTGGTTGCAATCGAGGGAAAGATGAATGCGGCCAAGTACAGGGATATCCTGGACAAAAACCTTCTCCAGAGTGCTCTGGACCTCAGACTGGGCCGAAGGTTTGCCTTCCAACAAGACAATGACCCTAAGCACACAGCTAAAATAACGAAGGAGTGGCTTCACAACAACTCCGTGACTGTTCTTGAATGGCCCAGCCAGAGCCCTGACTTAAACCCAATTGAGCATCTCTGGAGAGACCTAAAAATGGCTGTCCACCAACGTTTACCATCCAACCTGACAGAACTGGAGAGGATCTGCAAGGAGGAATGGCAGAGGATCCCCAAATCCAGGTGTGAAAGACTTGTTGCATCTTTCCCAAAAAGACTCCTGGCTGTATTAGATCAAAAGGGGGCTTCTACTAAATACTGAGCAAAGGGTCTGAATACTTAGGACCATGTGATATTTCAGTTTTTCTTTTTTAATAAATCTGCAACAATGTCAACAATTCTGTGTTTTTCTGTCAGTATGGGGTGCTATGTGTACATTCATGAGGAAGAAGAATGAACTTAAATGATTTTAGCAAATGGCTGCAATATAACAAAGAGTGAAAAATTTAAGGGGGTCTGAATACTTTCCGTACCCACTGTATATATATATATATATATATATATATATATATATATATCAAAAATAAAACATTTATATAAAAAAAAAAAATTTTGATGTTTGTTGCACTGAAAATTTCCCAAGTAGGGACGGTCATTATCCCCACCATTGATCTTCATGATGGGCAACCTCGTCCTTTGGGGCTTCTGCTCAACACCCCAGATAGAAGAGGCCAGCAAGTGACAATATATTCCATCAATTTCTTTCTCCCGTGCCACCTGGGGGGGGGGGGGGGCTGTGTTTTAGTGCCTGCTGGGATATAATCCTTCCTTAATAGAATTAGCATCCCTGGCCTGTCTCCAATAATCTCCCCCATTTCAGGGTCCATGGCGGGGGCTAATGCCAGGTGTACATATGATGTAATTATTATGACATTATTTAGTGCCTTCAACATTAACCGAACTTAGTTAATAGGCTGTGCTTATGATTGCCAGCGATTAGCATATAATTTGCATCTCATTCCCACAAAAGGTTCTTTGTTTGTAATGCAAAGCCTGCGCCATAATGATATCTTTAGCTCCATACGGGTTATTTTCTTTAAATAGTGTGGCATAACAGTTTAATGTCACTGTGCAAAGTACAGGTTGTGCGTCGTACCTTAAGTCGTATCTGATATTTTGTAACAGGCTGTGGAATCTTAAGCTTACCAGCTCATTTACGGGAGTTCCACTCCACTAAGCATTGTTTGCATCTAAACTGACCACAGGACGTAACCCCAGTGCACTACATGAAAAAGGAACTGTTCTATCTTTGACTGAACAGTCATTCACATATGGAAAAAAAACATCGGAATTGTGTTTTTTTTTTGGGGAGTTTTTCATCAGCAGACCACAGCTATGGTTTCCTGGTAAAAATTGGTCCTCCTGTCAATGTTGTAAAGTTATTAAACCATATTCGCAGCTGAGCGATTTGAAGCGCATTTCCCAAAGTGATCCAACACTCAACATTGAAATTTCCATATACAGTATTCAATGGTGCCCATTCACACCTGAGCAATGTAAAGCATGCTTTCTGAAGATCTTCAATGCCCAACATCAAAATTCTCTTTATATTCAATGGTGCCCATTCACACCTGAGCGATGTGAAGCACATTTCCTGAAGATCTTTAACGCTCAGCATCAAGATTTCTATTATATTTTATGGTGCCCATTCACACCTGAGTGATGTAAAGCACATTTCCTGAAGACCTTCAACGCTCAACATCAAGATTCCCTTTGTATCCGATGGTGCCCATTCACATCTAAGCGATGTGAAGCACATTTCCTGAAGATCATCCTTCAATGCTCAACATCAAGATTCCCATTATATTCAATGGTCCCCATATGAACTGTGGCCAGCAGAAGTGGGAGTAAACAATCACCACATTTGGTATTAGGTGGAGGATTAGTGCTCCATCATTTGTATCATTGGGAGAAATAGTGCTCCATTGTTTGTTTCAATGGGGGAAATGGTGCCTCATTGTTAGTATTAATGGTAGAAATAGTGCCCCATTGTCTGTGTCAATGGAAGAAAATGTGCCCTATCATTGGTATTAATGAGAGAAATGGTGCCCCATTATTGGTATCAGTTGGCAGAATAGTCTCTAATATCAGTGGAAGGAATAGTGCCCCAAGGGGCGGATAAAGGCAGGCAAATGGCCCCATCTGGCCCCCGGGCTGCAGTTTGAAGACCACTGCCCTAGTCGAAAAGGCCCCCCTCCATGAGCAGCGAACAACTTCAGCAGCAAACTTTGCAGATCCTACTGTTTTTGCACCTCCTTCCAGCAGAAGCACCCATTACTGCCTACCCCTCTGCCAGGCCCTGGGTACATCAGTGCAGTTGTTTAAATTTTGCATTGATTGTGTAGTCCTTTAGCGCCAGTAGTGAGAAGGTCTGTTCAGGAGCAAATGTTGCAGGTCCTGCCTTTTTGAAACCCTTCCATTGAAAGCACCCAAGGTGGTCTACTTCTTACCCCTCTGTCCAGCCCTTGATACATCAGCGTCGCTTTTGAACTCCCTCCTGCTGAAGCGCTCCCCTCTTAATATCAAGATTTCCTTTATATTTAAGGGTGCCCACTTACACCTGAGTGATGTGAAACACGTTTACTGAAGATATTCAACTCTCAACATCAAGATTTCCATTATATTCAATGGTGGCCATTCACACCTGAGCTTGGTGAAGCACGTTTCCTGAAGACCTTCAACGCTCAACATCAACACTCCCTTTGTATTCAATGGTACCTATTCACACCTGAGTGATGTGAAGCATGTTTTCCAACATCAAGATTTCCAATTTACTCAATGGTGCCACCAATTCACACCTGAGTGATGTGAAGCACATTTCCGGAAGATCTTTGATTGCTCAACATTAAGATTTATATTATATTTATTGGTGCCCATTAAAACCTGAGTGAAGTGATGCACCTTTCCTGAAGGCCTTCAATGCTCAAAGTCAAGATTCCCTATGTATTCTATGGTGCCCATTTACACCTGATCGATGTAAAGCACATTTCCTGAAGATCTTCAATAATCAACATCAAGATTTCCAGTATATTTAATGGTGCCCATTCACACCTGAGCGATGTTAAGCATATTTCCTGAAGGTCTTCAACGCTCAACATCAACATTCCCATTATATTCAATAGTGCCCATTCACACCTGAGCGATGTGAAGTGAATTTCCTGAAGATATTTGAACACTCAAGATCAATATTTCCATTATATTGAATGGTGCCCATTCATACCTGAGAGATGGATGTGAAGCACATTCCCTGAAGATCTTCAACGCTCAACATAAACATTCCCATTATATTCAATAGTGCCCATTCACACCTGAGCGATGTGAAGCAAATTTCCTGAAGATAATTGATCGCTCAAGATCAAGATTTCCAATATATTCAATGGTGCCCATTCATTCCTGAGCGATGTGAGGAACATTTCCCGAAGATCTTTAATACTTGACATCAATATTTCCATTATATTGAATGATGCCCATTCACACCTGAGAGATGGATGTGAAGCACATTCCCTGAAGATCTTCAACGCTCAACATCAAGATTCTCTTTATATTCAATGGTGCCCATTCATACCTGAGGGATGCAAAACACGTTTCCTGAAGATATACGACACTCAGCATCAAGATTTCCATCATTGATATGTTTGATCCCTCAATTTAATTAATGTTCCACATGTAATGACTGGACTTTTTATGTTACCTTTACATAAATGTTCTGAACATTTTTGATTGTGTACAATAAAATTAACCTTTAGAAAAAAAAAAAGATTACCATCATATTCGATGGTGTCCATTCACGCATGAGGAACGTGAAGCACGTTTCCTGAAGATCTTCAATGCTCTGCATCAATATTTCCATTATATTCAATGGTTCTCCCTTCACACATGGGCGACGTGAAGCACTTTTCTTTAAGATCTTCAACACTCATCATCAGTATTTCCATTATATTCAATGGTGCCCATTCACACCTGAGCAATGTGAGGAACGTTTTCTGAAGATCTTCAATGCTTAACATCAAGATTTCCATTATATTTAATGGTGCCTATTCACACCTGAGAGATGTGAAGCACATTTCCTGAAGATCTTCAATGCTCAACATCAAGATTCTCTTTATATTCAATGATGCCCATTCACACCTGAGGGATGCGAAACACGTTTCCTGAAGATATTCAACACTCAGCATCAAGATTTCCATCATATTCGATGGTGTCCATTCACGCCTAAGGAAATTGAAGCACGTTTCCTGAAGATCTTTAACGCTCTGCATCAATATTTCCATTATATTCAATGGTATATTTCACACATTGGCGATGTGAAGCGTTTTTCCTTAAGATCTTCATTGCTCAACATCAATATTTCCATTATATTCAATGGTGCCCATTCACACCTGAGCAATATAAAGCACATCTCCTGAAGATCTTCAACACTCAACATTAAGGTTCCCATTGATATTCAGTGGTGACCATTCACACCTGAGCATTGTTTTGCTTAAAGCAGGGATCTTCAAGCTATGGCCCTCCAGTTGTTCAGGAACTACAATTCCCATCATGCCTAGTCATGTCTGTGAATGTCAGAGTTTTACAATGCCTCATGGGAAGTGTAGTTCCCCAACAGCTGGAGGGCCATAGTTTGAGGATCCCTGGCTTAAAGCCTCATGCAGTTGGGTGAATAAATTTATGCTGAATTTTTTCTGCCAGAACATGCCAGAAAACAAATGCCTCTCATTTCATGTCTTATGCATGTATTTATGCTCATTTATGCGCATATACGCATTATTCTAGCCAATAGAATTTACGTGCATATGTGCGCTCTTATGCATGTTCAGACACGTTAAGTGTGAACGTGTGTATGCTCATAGCCATCTCTTCAAAGGCAGCTTTGAGGCATTTTTTAAGTCTCTGAACACCATGCACAAATATGTGCATAAAGACCTGCATGTGCATGGCCACATTAAATAACATGCCGCTGCATTCATAGGCATAAAAAGAAAAAAAAAAGGGGAGGCGCCCCCGTGATGGCGGCATTTTTTCTGCCTGTGTGCATGAGCCCTGAAGCTTTGGGCTCGAAGTTCAAGAAAGTACATGGCCCCTTTAGACTTCAAAAGGTGAGCCTGAAAGAACATTGCTCTTCTCATCTTAGTAACCAGCTTTCCATTGGTAAAACAAAAATATTCAAGCCTGGAAATATCCAAAAAACACACAAAGAAAGTTTGAAAAAGTATGAAAATGTTCAGGCTCAAGAGTGAATGGGGCTCAGGCTGGTATCCCCCTTCAAAAAAGATTCTCAGTAACCCATAGGCATGTTCTTTCCTGTTTTGATGTCATAAGCATGGGGATTGGTATAGGCGCAGTCCCCTTCCACCTGTAGGTCTCCACAAAATAAACTGTCTGTTTCCATGACACAATGTTGTCTTTCTAACTGAACCAATATGGGTATGTCCAGTGATTGGACAAGGTTCTTTAGCACCCTGGAGCAGGGGTCTCCAAACTTTCTAAACAAAGGCCCATTTTTTTGTCCTTCAGACTTTAGGGGGGCTGAACTGTGGCCATCGGAAGTGGGAGTAAACATCACCACATTTGGTATTAGGTGGAGGATTAGTGCCCCATCATTTGTATCATTGGGAGAAATAGTGCTCCATTGTTTGTGTCAATGGGGGAAATGGTGCCTCATTGTTGGTGTTAATTGTAGAAATAGTGCCCCATTGTCTGTGTCAATGGAAGAAAAGGTGCCCTATCATTGGTGTCAATGAGAGAAATGGTGCCCCATTGTTGTTATCACTTGGCAGAATAATCTCTAATATCAGTGGAAGGAATAGTGCCCCAAGGGGTGGATAAAGGCAGGCAAAGGGCTGCATCTGGCCCCCGGGCTGCAGTTTGAAGACCACTGCCCTAGTCGAAAAGGCCCCCCCTCCATGAGCAGCGAACAACTTCAGCAGCAAACTTTGCAGATCCTACTGTTTTTGCACCTCCTTCCAGCAGAAGCACCCACTACTGCCTACCCCTCTGCCAGGCCCTGGGTACATCAGTGCAGTTGTTTAAATGTTGTATTGATTGTGTAGTCCTTTAGCGTCAGTAGTGAGAAGGTCTGTTCAGGAGCAAATGTTGCAGGTCCTGCCCTTTTTGAAACTCTTCCATTGAAAGCACCCAAGGTGGTCTACTTCTTACCCCTCTGTCCAGCCCTTGATACATCAGTGTCGTTTATGAACTCCCTCCTTCTGCCTACCTGCTCGGCCCAGCTATGTGATCTGTGTGATCTTGTGATTTAAAATCAATTAAAGGTATCAAATTATATTGCATGTACTCTGTATAGGGCACTTAAAAGGCATTTTGCCACATTTTTTATTCTGATATGTCTGGTAGGGAGGAAATGCACAGGGAATGTCTACTGCATTTAAGTTTTTATACACATAGCTAGGCTAATGCAATACCGACAGGATAAAACACATCTAAGCACAATGAAATATGACCTGAACACATCAAAGAGTACAATTCAGTTGTGCTGTGATAGATTTTCGTATGTATCTGATAAATGCAAGACAAATGTCAGTATATATAAACCTTTGTGGTCTTCTGGTAGACACCTGGTGAAACCTCCAGGGGAATTAGCCTGAGCTAAGAGTCCAGCTCAGCTACACTGACTGAATGGCAATCAACTGCCATATTCTGAAGATTAAGAATGTACAGAAGTAGGATGTGCTTGTCAATTTTCACTTAGGCAGACCATAAACAGAAAGCTTTTTGATCGTAAGGATTTGACATCCTCACCTTCTTGATGCACATGGACCTCAAGTTCAAGCTCTTACTTTAAAGCAGTCTCAAAAAATTTTTACCAACAGAGAAACCCTTAAAAAATCAGGTTTCAGGGCACCCCATTGTGATAATGCCCCTTCTATTGATGGCCAGTGGAAATATTGTCCCTCTTACTGTGGCGGTAAGAATGCCACCCTTACAGAGAGCTAGCAGGATCATTGGTGGGATGCTGTTGGCTCTACCTGTTGGTGTTAAGCCTCGTACACACGCAACGAATTTCCGCCAACCGGTCGTCCATCTTTTGTCCAGAGTGGTGTCTGTTGGTTGGAATGTGCTCTAGACTGCACACGAATTTTCCCGCACGACAGAATTCTACTTCAGAAGTGATGTCATGTGTTGGATTGCTTTCTTTGTGTTCTTTCATCTCTGAGCATGCCTAGTCTTGTTCATAAGATTTTTCCCCATCGAAATCTGTACTAATGAGACGAAAAACGGACGTGTTTTGACGTTCGACAAAAATTATATAGCCTGCACACCAGAATTTTTTCGGCAGAAAAGTCGGAGTCGGTTGTCGGAAGCACCATACTAACAAGCCGAAAATCGGCAGATCGGTCGTTGGACGAAATTTCCCGGCCGAATTTCTACTCGTGTGTACGGGGCTTAAGATTCTGAATGATGAAGGCACTATCAGACTGGAGGTCAATCAGCCACAGCCTGAGGAACTCCTAGCAATCTCTGGAAGAACATTAGGGTTCCACAGAACCCTGGTTGAGAATGGCTGCTTTAAAGTGTCCTTAAAGGCCAATCTCTAGAGTGGTGAAAAGGTTAGAACCTTTGTCATGTTTTATTGCTATCTGGATCCCCAGAGTCCTGGTGCCCTTTGTCACTGAGACTGAGATCCAAAGCACTGAAGCCAGAGGGTCAACATGACCGCTGAGCAAGTAGCATTATTAGAGGGAAAGAGTAGCGCTTTTGTGACAGGTCTCTTTAAAAATCTCCTGTGGTTGAGCTATGGACATTTAAAAGTTTACACATTCTTAATAACTCGTATATAAGGTTTTAAAAAAACCTTCCTCAGCCTAACCTCTGTAGCTGCAGCCACTGTGGGTTAATTTATTCTCAAAGTTCATAATAAATGCAGTGAATTCATTCAATTCAGGTCTCAGCACTCTGCTCTCTCCTCTTTCTGTGCACCTGTTCTGTGTTTGCATTAGGCCCCATTCACACTTGAGTTGAGCATCTTTGCAGTGGCGTTACTAGGGTTGGTGTCACCTGGTGTGGTGAAACATGGTGTCATCCCTGTACTTGGGAAAAGGAGATTGGGGATGATTCTGTACGGGGGGGGGGGGGGGGGGGTTTCAAAAGATCTGTACTAAGAAGGAGGTTTGGGGGGGGGGGGGTATTTCTTGGCTGTACACTGGCCTTTGTATTACTCATTCCTGAGCCCTGTACCCTATTCAATATGTACCCCTGTGCCCTATGGGACACCTGACCCCTGCATAGTACATAATCATGAGCCCTGCAGCCTGCAAGATACACACTCCTGGGCTCTGTGCAATACACACCCTTGAGCCCTGCTTGATTTGTACTCTTGAGCCCTGCATAATACACACTCCTGAGCCCAGAACAATACTCACTCCTGAGCCCTGCACAATACACACTACTGAGCCCTGCACAAAACACTCTTGGGCCCTGCACAATACACATACTTGAGCCCTGCAAACTACACACTCCTGAGCCCTGCAAACTACACACTCCTGAGCCCTGCAAACTACACACTCCTGAGCTAGCCACAATACACACTCCTGAGCCATGCACGATTTGCATTTATGAGCCCTGTGCCATGCACACTCCTGAAAACTGTGTCCTGCATGATATGTGTTACTTATTTCTATGCCGCTCCCTATGTGATACGTAATCCTGAGTCCTGCATAATATGCATTCGTGAACCCTGCACCCTGTTTGCCACCCAGTTCTCTGTCCTGGCCACACCCGCCATTTTCTTCTCTCCCACCGGAAGTGGGGGGTCAATGTTGGTAATGAGGATGTGAGTTTCTACACGTATTCCCTACAAAACAAAAAAAAGCCCTGATAAGAGCTGACCGTGTATGGTGGCATAAATTTCTTTAGTTTTATGGTCCCTACAGAGGACCCTGATAGCCCCTCAGAGTGCCTGTACCAATACAGTGTTCCGGTATAGGGGTGAAGGTCATCCCTCCACCTGTGTCCCACAAGGCAAGGAAGGCAGCCTGTGTGACCTATCAAACGTCATGGGATTGTCAGTAGGAGGCATGGGTGGTGCTAACTGCACTTTAATTTAGGTTGGTTGGTTGGTTGGTAAGGGTTTTCACACATTCTATCAGCCTTTTCATTATAGAGGAACCCTTAAAATAACTTACCGGTCTTAGGGAACCCCTGGTAAAAATTACTATATATACAACTCATGATACATTAGTGTGATGGTCAGTGGTAAGAATGCTCTTTACACTTGTGGTCATTGGGAAGAATTACCCCCTTACAGATAGCTAAATAGATCAGTGATGTCAGTGGGAACTTATCTGAGAAGCAGAAGTTACTCATTGCTCAGGGAACCCGTAGCAACCTCTAGAGCAGGGGTGTCCAAACTATGGCTCTCCAGCTGTTCAGGAACTACAATTCCCATCATGCCTAGTTGTGTTTGTGAATGTCAGAGTTTTACAATGCCTCATGGGTAATCTAGTTCCTGAACAGCTGGAGGGCCATAGTTTGGACACCACTGCTCTAGAGGAACCCTAAAATTCCATGGAACCCTGGTCGAGGAGGAATGCTCCTTACACTTTTGGTCATTGGGAAGGCCTACCCCCTAACGGATAGCTAAAGAGATCAGTGGTGTCAATGGGAACTTATCTGAGAGGCAGAAGTTACTCATCGCTCAGGGAACCCTTAGTAACCTCTGGAGGAACCCTAGGATTCCATGGAACCCTGATTGAGGAGGAATTCTCCTTACACTTTTGGTCATTGGGAAGGACTACCCCCTTATGAATAGCTAAAGAGATCAGTGGTGTCAATGGGAACTTATCTGAGAGGCAGAAGTTACTCATTGCTCAGGGAACCCTTAGTAACCTCTGGAAGAACCCTAAGATTCCATGGAACCCTGGTTGAGGAGGAATTCTCCTTGCACGTTTGGTCATTGGAAGGACTACCCCCTTATGGATAGCTAAAGAGATCAGTGGTGTCAATGGGAACTTATCTGAGAGGCAGAAGTTACTCATTGCTCAGGGAACCCTTAGTAACCTCTGGAAGAACCCTAAGATTCCATGGAACCCTGGTTGAGGAGGAAATCTCCTTGCATGTTTGGTCATTGGAAGGACTACCCCCTTATGGATAGCTAAAGAGATCAGTGGTGTCAATGGGAACTTATCTGAGAGGCAGAAGTTACTCATTGCTCAGGGAACCCTTAGTAACCTCTGGAGCAGGGGTAGGCAACCTTGGCTCTCCAGCTGTTGTAGAACTGCAAGTCCCATAAGGCACTGCAAGACTCTGACAGCCACAGTCATGCCTCCCCAAGGCAGAGGCATGATGAAATTTGTAGTTTCAGCACAGCTGGAGAGCCAAGGTTGCCTACCCCTGCTCTGGAGGAACCCTAGGATTCCATGGAACCCTGGTTGAGAAGGAATTCTCTTTACACTTTTGGTCATTGGGAAGGACTACCCCCTTACGAATAGCTAAAGAGATCAGTGGTGTCAATGGGAACTTATCTGAGAGGCAGAAGTTACTCATTGCTCAGTGAACCCTTAGTAACTTCTGGAGGAA
>NC_138777.1:222919060-222979060 GCF_965119305.1 Pelophylax lessonae
GCATGGGGCCGGGTTGCAATTGCAACCCCTGTAGTTACGCCCCTGGACACGATTAAAGGGACATTCAACCCCCAGTGGTAAAACTGTCTCATTCAATAGCATTATAATTAAGACAGTTGTCTCATAAAGGTCATAATTTACTTTAACATAATTTATGGCTTTTATTTTATGATTTTAATAAAAATGAGACAACTGTATCATTCAGTTATAATATGACTGAATGAGAGTTTTATCACTAGGGATTTTCAATTGATGTATGTCCCTTTAAACGTTCAAATGGCTTTGCCAGGATGAAAATTTTTCAAGGATTGATGTTTTTTTTTTAGGCAGAGGTGCTTTTAGGAATGTTTGGGGCTTCTAAAAACGAAAAGGGCTTTATGGCAACTTAAACTTTTAATGTTTCTAACATTGTGCTGTTTATCTTCTACTCACCTCCCTGCCTGTCTCCAGCACCGCACCAGTGGACCAGCAGGGAGGGGAGAGACCTTGCAGTGTGATGAGCACCGATTGGGTGCTTGGCAGGAAAGGGGAGAGACCTTGCAGTGTGATGAGCACCGATTGGGTGCTTGGCAGGAAAGGGGAGAGACCTTGCAGTGTGATGAGCACCGATTGGGTGCTTGGCAGGAAAGGGGAGAGACCTTGCAGTGTGATGAGCACCGATTGGGTGCTTGGCAGGAAAGGGGAGTTCCAGGCTCTCCTAACGCTCAGCAGAATCGCATCTGCTGAGCGAGTAAATGAAGCACCAGCCCCCATGAGAGAAAAAACTTTATTGTTTCAGGCTACCCTTGCACACGGGAGCGCTTGGGTGCTCAGTACAAGCAGATCCTGAGCAGCCAAATCAAGCTCCAGTGTCAGCTCCATTAACGGGCAAAGAAAAAAAAGTAAACCCTGTTGGTCCCAGGTCGGTAAGTAGAGCTTGGAACTTTCCTTGGATTTTTCCTTTGCCCTTTTTTGACATACAGTACGTTGCCCTCCAATGCTCCTTGCTGCGAAGGCCAGTTATAGATGGGGGCAGTAGCTAACTTTTTGTACTGTTGATTTATTGGTCAGGCAATGCACTGACGCCTTTGCGGCCATAGTGCTATATGCTGGTTGCTCAGTTTGTCCCTGCACCTTTAAGGAGGGGTTGGCTCCCTCCAGCCCATCTGCCCTCTATCTATCCATCAGAATGCGTGTGCTTCCACTGTGGAACCTCCTAAAAGTCAGAGGTACGCACTACAAGTAACGGGGTGCCTTGGCGGGGCCAATAACTTATGCATGTATTTGCAAACGTGTGCAGACTAAACCCCTGTTTTTACGCTCACTGTTAGACAATTTAGTTGGTTGCAGGCTAGTCGGTAAGCAGAGTCGGGAATTTTCCTTTTATTTTTCCTTGGCTTTTTTTTTTTTTAGACAAATCCCGCTGCTTGCCCGCAGCAGCTCTAAATGTACATAAAAAAAAAAACACCTGTTCAACATCCAGAACTGCATGTCCTGGGCATCGGGCAATATAATTTGCGCATCCCCGATACTTTTGACCATGCACTACTGCAACTCATATGTGTGAAGGCAGCCTAAAATAACCTAAAAAAGCTGAATCATAGATGTTACTCTGGGGAGGCTTCTAGCTGCACTTGATCCAGGGCTGGACTGGGAGTCATTGAGCTTCCTACTTGGGCCATCAAGCGCCCTAGTTGACCCTTGACAACTAGTCTGGAAGTTCCGTGAGGACATCATTAAGGTTAATATTGTAATAACCTATCATAGATGTTACTTCGGGGAGGCTTCTACCTGCACTCGATCCAGGGTTCTACGTACCTTCTACCACAGTGAGTCACTCAGCTTCCTACTTGGGACTTTAAGAGCCCTAGTTGACTCTTGACAACTAGTCTGGAAGTTCTGTGAGGACATAATTTAGGTTAATCTTGTAATAATAGCCTATCATAGATGTTAGTCCGGGGAGGCTTCTACCTGCACTCGATCCAGGGTTCTGTGCACCTTCTACCACAGTGAGTCATTCAGCTTCCTACTTGGGACTTTAAGAGCCCTAGTTGACTCTTGATAACTAGTCCAGAAGTTCCATGAGGACATAATTTATGTTAATATTGTAATAATAACCTATCATAGATGTTACTCCGGGGAGGCTTCTACCTGCACTCGATCCAGGGTTCTGCGCACCTTCTACCACAGTGAGTCATTCAGCTTCCTACTTGGGACTTTAAGAGCCCTAGTTGACCCTTGACAACTAGTCCAGAAGTTCCGTGAGGACATCATTTAGGTTAATATTGTAATAAAAACCTATCATAAATGTTACTCCGGGGAGGCTTTTACCTGCACTCGATCCAGGGTTCTGCGCACCTTCTACCACAGTGAGTCATTCAGCTTCCTACTTGGGACTTTAAGAGCCATAGTTGACTCTTGACAACTAGTCCAGAAGTTCCATGAGGTCGTAATTTAGGTTTATATTGTAATAATAACCTATCATAGATGTTACTCTGGGGAGGCTTCTACCTGCACTCGATTCAGGGTTCTGCGCACCTTCTACCACAGTGAGTCATTCAGCTTCCTACTTGGGACTTTAAGAGCCCTAGTTGACTCTTGACAACTAGTCCAGAAGTTCCATCAGGACATAATTTAGGTTAAAATTGTAATAATAGCCTATCATAGATGTTACTCTATGGAGGCTTCTACCTGCACTCGATCCAAGGTTCTACGCACCTTCTACCACAGTGAGTCATTCAGCTTCCTACTCGGGACTTTAAGAGCCCTAGTTGACTCTTGACAGCTAGTCCAGAAGTTCCATGAGGACATCATTTAGGTTAATATTGTAATAATAACCTATCATAGAGGTTACTCTGGGGAGGCTACTACCTGCACTCGATCCAAGGTTCTACGCACCTTCTACCACAGTGAGTCATTCAGCTTCCTACTTGGGACTTTAAGAGCCCTAGTTGACTCTTGACAACTAGTCCAGAAGTTCCATCAGGACATAATTTAGGTTAATATTGTAATAATAACCTATCATAGATGTTACTCTATGGAGGCTTCTACCTGCACTCGATCCAGGGTTCTACGCACCTGCTACCACAGTGAGTCATTCAGCTTCCTACTTGGGACTTTAAGAGCCCTGGTTGACTCTTGACAACTAGTCCAGAAGTTCAATGGGGACATAATTTAGGTTAATATAGTGATAATAACCTATCATAGATGTTACTCTGGGGGTGCTTCTACCTGCATTTGATCCAGGGCTCTACGCACCGTCTACCACAGTGAGTCATTCGGCCTCCTACTTGGGCCATCAAGAGCCCTAGCCGACTCATGACAACTAGTCCGTGAGTTCAGTAAGGACATCATTTAGGTTATGTAATAATAACTGACAGCAACATTTGATGTGATTTCCAGTTTTTCACATGCTTGCCTGTCCATATTTTCATGATGTTATTTGATAACCAGCGGCTATCTGTATGTCATCCCGTTAATGTTTTTGCTAAGCAATTAGTGAGAAAGAAGGACAGGCCATGCAGAGGTTGCATTGTTTTTGAGTAACTCTTTTAAAGGAGAAAAGAGAACCAGTCACAATTGGGCCTATGCAAGAATCTGAATATACAGTCTTTAATTGGTATAGGTGTCTGCATAAATTTATGATAGATTTATATTTGTCCCCATTATTTCGTTTTTTATTCTCTTTGTGCAAGTCCGACTTTCAGTTGCCAAGTCAGGATTCAGATGCCACGTAAAGTCTGACAGTTGCTGCCCTGTCAACTGCTTATTCCAGCCATTCTCAACCAGGGTTCGGTGGAACTCTATGGTTCCTCCTGAGGTTGCTAGGGGTTCCTTGAACTGTGGCTGATTAACCTTCCTTTTGCTGGTGCCTCCATAGTTCCAGGGTCAACACCAGCAGCGTGACACTAATTATCTTTTTAGCTGTCTGTAAGGGTGCGCTTCTAACCACCACTGTAATGGTTTTATTCTTCATAAAAGGACCTTTACCCCCCCCCCACCCCCTCGGAGCCAGAGGTATCCTGCTGAGATCCTCCTACTTTCTGTTCTCCCGTCCGGCACCACGATCATCATGCGTGACATCATCATTGGGAAGCGGACAGCTATTCCAGGTTCAGCTGGCGCCTCTCCCAATGACTCACCACTAGGCCCACCCCCCTCCCCTTTTCTCAATAAAAGCTTATGCCTTATGGATATGTGACGTGCATATTCCGGGGGAGAAACAGCGGGCAATGTGCACATCAATCGCCTAGGCAAATGACGTGCAAGGGAGGCGGGCCAGAAGTATTTTAAGGGTGTAGCACCCTCCTAGGTAGGTGCTAGGTTGGTAAAAGCTTAGCAGCTCGATCTGCTTATCAGGGGAGCCTGATTGTTAGTTTCCACCTGTTGCATGTGTCCAGGGTGTGATTCATCTGGGCTGAGGGAGTGTCCCCACTGTATCCAATGGGAGAGCCTGTTGGACAGTGGAGGAAACCCAGCCAGTGACACACAGACTTTTGTGGCTTCCCCAGTGGGTTGGCACAACAGTGGTGCATTCTGAGATAGGTCATAAAAGCCGGGGGCACATGTGACAGGGCGTCTTTGGGTGGGAAGCCAGGTCCAAGGAGGAGGGTGATGGCTGTCTCTCCTCCTGTCAGCAAGGAAGGTGGTCACAGGCAGTTGGCCTAGTGGACTAAAGCCTCGTACACACGCAATGATTTTCCGCCGTCCGGTTGTCCGTCTTTTGTCCAGAGTGGTGTCTGTTGGTTGGAATGTGCTCTAGACTGCACACAAATTTTCCCGCACGACAGAATTCTACTTCAGAAGTGATGTCATGTGTTGGATTGCTTTCTTTGTGTTCTTTCATCTCTGAGCATGCCTAGGCTTGCTCATAAGATTTTTCCCCATCGAAATCTGTACTAATGAGACGAAAATCGGACGTGTTTTGACGGTCGACAAACATTTTATAGCCTGCACATCAGGATTTTTTCGGCCGAAAAGTCGCACCATACTAACAATCTGAAAATCGGCAGATCGGTCATCGGACGAAATTTCCCGGCCGAATTTCTACTCGTGTGTACGGGGCTTTAGTGTGTGATGCTGAGCCAGGAGGTCCAGGATACTGACGAGTGGAGCTGAAGGCAGAGCAACCCAGGGAAAAACAGTGTCTATGAGTCCTGGGAAGCTTGCCGGGGGTCTGCCCAGGAAGGGGACCGCTCCGGTGCAGAGTCATTGGTCAAGGGCTAGCATGCATGGGAAGTGAGAAAGGGGGTGCTAGGTTAGGACCCTGAAGAGGAATTCATTCAGAAACCTATCTTCTACTTCACTTCATTGGCAGTTTGAAGCAGCGGCCTTGCCGCACACACTACAGTCAGTTGTCCTCAGAAATTGTGCATAGTTTAAGTTGGAGTATCCAACTCATCCCTTCTCCCATTCAAGTTCTAAAATAAAACACAAAAAAAAAACCAAATCCCCTGGACTGTTCATTGTCTGAGCCAAGTCTTAAAGTGATAAGTTCTACAGACTGTTGCTATGGGTAACCCAGGGGAATCCAATCTCAGCAGCACCCTAGGGGGCAGTGCTACAATAAAAAAAATAAATAAAAAAATAAAAAAAAGCCCTCTCTGAACAACGGAGGAGAGGAAGAGAAGATACAAATGAGGGTCAAGATCCGCTTTAAGGACTACCAATGTATTTTTCCAATTGCCCCCAGATGAATCGATTTTAGTAAGGGTTCCTTGAGACCTGAAAATTATTTTAGGGGTTCCTCTGGGGTAAAAAGGTTAATAAAAGTTTGCCTCTACTGTTTTCCAGCTCATATGAGTGAATGCCAATGTCAAATACCCTGCAGTTGTTGCAGTTATGCGGTCTCTGGAGCTAGGAGACGCGGTGTGTGATGGAGAGAGAAGATTGGAGTTAGACACACAATGAAAATAAGGCTAAACGTGCTAGAAAATGCACACGTGCTGTATATAAAACTCATTATAATAAATTAGTTCTGATTCTAAGCAGAGTTTTGACTATCTCAATGTAGGATCATATCTTTTGGCCAGGGTGTAACAGAAACCTAGAGTATTGTTTTTTTTTTATATTCAATACATGTGACTCGTTCTTCTTATAAAGCCCTATACTTTTTTTTATTTTTTTATTTGCTAATGCCAAAATACTTATCAAGCCAGTTCACTATTTGCCCCGGCCATCTGGCCACAAAGTGGTTAAAACTAATTATATGTTCATCTCCATATCTGATAATTTAATTTATTTAGGTATTCAGACTACAGAATGTAATGAGGATTCTTTCATGGTCACTGATAATTGATGCCAATCAGATCGGAACAAAAGAATAATGTAATCTCCCTTTCCAGACAAGCTGGGTGTCTCTTTATGCCAGTAAAAGAAACCTATAAAAATGTTCCACTAAAAATATATACCCCGCTTTACTATACTGATGGTGTAAAGGGAAGAGGCTTGTGGAAAAATGGCCCAGAGCAAGTAGCTGTAGGATAAAAAAAAAAAATGGTGGTGACATTGCAAGGTTCACAAGAAGGTCCTGGTCCGGGATTGAGAATAGTCTTCCTATTGATTACACTTTTTTGGTCCAAAGAAAATCAGTACACCAATGTTTGGCAGCAGGTTGTGTGTAATGGCGCTTTTCCACTGCATGGAACTGAACGGTTCGGCTCGCTTTTGTGCTTTTCCACTGCTGGTACCGCATGGTATGGTGTAGGAACGGTTCGGTACGGTATGGTACGGCGGCGCTTTTCCACTGCATGGAACCGGTACGGCTCTCAAAAACAGTACCACCTCGATTGTGGTTCCAAGAGGTACCATACCCGGTACCATATTCCACAATCCTTTGCATGCAGTCACTACTAGCCACTGATTGGTCAGAGAATCCCACCCACCCCTTTGTTATCCCACCCACTTAACTTTAGTACTACTTTAGTGGAAAAGCAAACCATACCAAACCGTACCGAACCGTTCCAACACCGTACCATGCGGTACCAGCAGTGGAAGAGCAAACCGGGCCAAGCAGGGCCGAGTAGAGCCGAGCCAGTACTTGCAGTGGAAAAGTGCCATAAGTGAGTCATGGTATATCTAGTAGTAGTTGGTTACTTTTAACTTGACTTGTTCTGTAATGTTAAAGACTTGTCAAAGTATCTCCAATCCACGTATTCAGTTCGGTGTCAGAAACAGGCCCCAACATTTTATCTACACAGGTAGCACCAACACCTTGATCCATGGAAAGGCAGATATTATTGACCCAGAAAATAGGATAGGAGGTGTGAAAACTGTGGAACCATCCTGTTCTAGATACATAATCCCATCCTTGGTGTCAGGGGCAGACTGGCAACTTTCGGCCCAGGGGGCAAGTACAAACCAGAGACCCATAGTGTAGCGACTCGGCCCCCCTTACACTTTCCCAATCCTCCTCCTGACCCCCATTCTGAGCTGAAGCCCTGCTCCAGATACTCTCTACATCAGGGGTCTCCAAACTATGGCCCTCCAGTTGTTCAGGAACTTCAATTCCCATCATGCCTAGTCATGTCTGTGAATGTCAGAGTTTTACAATGCCTCATGGGATGTGTAGTTCCGCAACAGCTAGAGGGCCGTAGTTTGGAGATCCCTGCTCTACATATTGGCTGAATCCAGGTTCCCGGATGGTTGGGGGGAGCTGGGACAGCTTGGTCGGGGCTGGCCAGGGCAGAAGAGTCTCCAGTGGGGCATGGAACCAGCCTCTGTTCAGACATAGTTTACACCATCCATTCTGGAGGGGGGGAGTCTTGCACTTTGTCCTTGTCTTCAACCCGCACTTAGGAATCCTTTAGGCATGTCTGTGGCAGAAGCGGTGCAGCCTTTTTTGTGGGGCATCAGAGCGGCCCAGGGGGCAATTGCCACCCTGCCCCCTGGCCCAGTCCTCCCCTGCTTGGTGTCAGGATGGCTTCATAGGTGTTAATCCTTTGATTCACATGGCTAAAGGAGTTAATTTTTATCAAAACGCCTGGGTAGAGACTTTAAAACTGCATCGTATGTGGAAGTAGGATGGGTTGAGGGGCTTCACCCTTGTTCAATGATGGTTGTTCCAGTTTGACTTGGTGACCTCTTTCATGCCTCCCCACCCTTGTTCAATGATGGTTGTCCCAGTTTGACTTGGTGACCTCTTTCATGCCTCCCCACCCTTGTTCAATGATGGTTGTCCCAGTTTGCCTTGGTGACCTCTTTCATGCCTCTCTGCCCACAATGTGCATCTCATTGTCCTCACAAGAATGTTCCTTTTCCTTAACCTTCTTAGTGGTATTCCAGAGCGTGGCTCGGGGTTAAATTTCAGAGCCAAAAGCGGTAACCCCGAGCCACACTCGGGGTACCGCCAGAAGCATCGCTGGATCCTGTAAAAGAGGTTACTTACCTTGTCACCGGGATCCAGCGATGTATGCGAGCGGTATGCGGCGGCGGATCTTCCTCCCGATCTTTTCCGTGCCCCGTCTTCTGTCTCCTGAGACGTGACGTTCGCAGGGGGGTGGAACCGGCGGCAAATTCAAATGTAAAACACACCAAACACACTGATACCATTCAAAATAAAATAAATTCACATTGCATTGCCCCCAGTGCCCTTTCCTGCAGTTTTACTGTACTTTTTATGTATATATATATATATATATATATATATATATATATACACTTTGTGTGTAGTGCACCCCTGAACTCTGCACTCTGTGTGTAGAGCATCCCTGAACTCTGCACTGTATACATAGCACACCCCTGAACTCTGCATTCTGTGTGTAGTGCGCCCCTGTACTCTGCACTCTGTGTGTAGCGCACCCCTGAACTCTGCACTCTGTGTGTAGTGCACCCCTGTACTCTGCACTCTGTGTGTAGCGCACCCCTGAACTCTGCACTCTGTGTGTAGTGCACCCCTGTACTCTGCACTCTGTGTGTAGCGCACCCCTAAACTCTGCACTCTGTGTGTAGTGCACCCCTGTATTCTGCACTCTGTGTGTAGCGCACCCCTGAACTCTGCACTCTGTGTGTAGTGCGCCCCTGTACTTCACTCTGTGTGTAGTGCACCCCTGAACTCTGCACTCTGTGTGTAGTGCACCCCTGAACTCTGCACTCTGTGTGTAGCGCACCCCTGAACTCTACACTCTGTGTGTAGTGCACCCCTGAACTCTGCACTCTGTAGTGCACCCCTGAACTCTGCGCTCTGTGTGTAGTGCACCCCTGAACTCTGCACTCTGTGTGTAGTGCACCCCTGAACTCTGCACTGTATACAAAGCACACCCCTGAACTCTGCACTCTGTGTGTAGTGCACCCCTGAACTCTGCACTCTGTAGTGCACCCCTGAACTCTGCACTCTGTGTGTAGTGCACCCCTGAACCCTGCACTCTGTGTGTAGTGCACCCCTGAACTCTGCACTCTGTGTGTAACCCCACTGAACACTGCACTCTGTACATAATGCACTCCTGGTTTTTGATGCCCCTTTAAGACCCTCCCACTGTTAGTGAAATTTTGACCAGTTTGAGGAGGGGGTTTTGGGGGGGTCGTGGTTGAGTTCCTGCACCATTTTTCTGAGAAAAAAAAAAAACCCTGCTTTTAATAAATCAACCTCTATGTGTACAATTCCTATTACGCTAAATGCATCTGTAAGTAGATGTGTAGTCCATCTCGGGGGGGCTAGCAGGAAAGGGTGGCCACGTTCACATACACAAAGGAGGAATGGGGAACGAACGTAGCCACCCTAGGTCAGGAAGTCGGAGAATAGCAGATAAAAGCTTGCCTTCGAGAGATGAAACAAAAGGAAGAGAGAGATAGAAGGTAAATTCTTTGATTATTTAACCATATCGCTTTTATTTTATTTTGTACAAAATATGAGCTCAGTGTCACTTTAAGCAAAAGCAAATTTCCAATGTCGATGTCCCTTTAAATAAGAGTGATCTTGACTGCTATAGGCACAGAGCGTGTGATACAATTACTATAGCTATCTAATACATATCGCAACAAAAGATTAAAAGGCGAAACTTCAAAGGCAAAGACTAAACATCTGGAAACCGAATATCATATCCTGTTGCATATTTTATTTGCATATTTTTCAAGGAAGCTCTTGTGGGTTTAAGATTCTTATTATTCTAAATGATGGAATGGATGCCTGACCACACTTTTCCTGTGAAAAACTGATAAGTTTAGACACCGAGAGAGCCACTTGCCAGAAGTTTTTTTTTTCTCTAGAAATGCCTGTTGTTATTCAGAACGGTTTTCACATAAACAAATCAGATTGCAAATTAAAAATAGATTCTCTGAAAGACTCGAGATTAAATGGTAAATTATAACAAGGCTTCTACTTTTTTTCTCTTTCTTTTTTTTTTTTTTACAGAGACCTGATTTTGGACTCTATAGATTCTGCGTTTGCTTTTTTTTTTTTTTTAAGTGTAGCCATTATTAAATGGTCAGCGACTACTCATTTTTGCATTTTCAATGTATTGTTTGCAGTTAGCATCCTTGCTGAAAGACTGGTGTTAGAAAATCATATTCCGGATAAGCTACCTTGGGTGCTGAATCGTCGATCGGTCAATTGATTTTTGAAGCTGGGTCCAAAATTACAAGCCAAACAGTCAAGTCCTGTGAGGAGGGAGCTGGGGGCAGGACGGAGCTGCACTGTGTGCAGGGCTGCCATCAGGGGGGTATAGCCCATACAGATGTAGGGGGCCCAGGCGTCCAGAGGGGTCCAGTCCCGAGGGATGCCCAGGCTCCAAGTTGACGCCTCCCCTTTTTTCTTTTCCTCCCCTACACTGGCAACTAGTCCCTACTCTCGCTGGTGCCACCCGTTGCACTGGATCCTGACTCCCAGCCTCCTCCTGGCCGCCGCTGTCAAAATCATTGGTTGCTAGGACCCCCTGGTGTCCTTGCATTCAATCAAATGCATTCACAGGCCCAGGCAGAGAGGAGGATGTAACTTGGTGGTCAGGCCCGGGGGGCCCAGGCCTAAAGCTGTGTAAGGGGCCCCAAAATTTCTGATGGCTGCCCTGTGTGTGTGCCTATGGAAGCACCGAGCCTGGCTCGGGAGCACACATATACTGGCATCCCCTCAGCATACAACTTACTAAGGGGGGCATCTGAAGGAGAAGAGGAGCGGACAGCATCACTGGGAGACTCCAGAAGAGGTGGTAAGGGGCTGCTCTGTGTAATGCCATTGCACAGAGCAGGTAAGTGCAACTATTTCTATTTTAAATTAAAACTTTTATTTTTGTTTTGGATAGAGTGGGGAGGGATTAGAACACCTGTCAGTTTTTATTGCTGTCTGTGCCCCCGTTAAGAAGATTCATCCTCTCTATTTGTCCTATTTACTATTATAATTGAAAGTGTAAGAAAATTCCACATTGTGGTTGTCCCCAGAAAAGTAATGGAGGGGAAATCTTCCAATGGGGACACTAGTTTTGGTGACCTGGGGGTCCCCAAGGAATTCTCTTAATTTGCAGAGATTTCCTCTCACTTCCTGGCTATGGGACATGAGTTGAATGGAAATCTCCACAAGGGGCACAGATGGTGAAAATAAATCTGACAGGGGTTATAACCCTCCCTTACTCCCTTAATCAGTGGCAGCTGGTGCACCATGGGCTGGGCGGGCGGCAGATGGACCACACCAGCCCGCACACCATACCCTCCCTGGTTGCCGGCTCACTCACCCTGGACATGTGGAGGGCAGGCGGCGGCGGCGGCTTCCCCCTCAGTCTCCTGCGTCTCCTTCCTCCTCCTCCTCCTCCTCCTCCTCCTTGGCCAATGGCATGGCTTCTGCTTTCTGCCAATCGGGAAATGGATATCAGGACCTGCTTCCTGATTGGCCAGGAGGAGAATCCATGTGACAATAGCGAATTGTCACACAACTGGGTGGGCTCAGGGCGCAGTGCTCTGCACCCCGAGCCCACCCTTTTTTGAAGCCTATTAGAGCCTCTGGCTCTAATCACGTGCTTCAGAAAAATAAAATAAAACCCCATTGGAATCCATGTGTCCGGCGACCCTGCATTTAGATTAGGGGGCCGGACGCATGGATAGGGGAGGCAGTGCCCCTGCGCCCCCAATGGACGGGCCGCCACTGCCCTAAAGTGAACAAAAATAGGCTTTACAATCACTTTGAGGGTTACATTTAGATTAGGCTGAGATTAAAGCCTTTCTAGGCCCAAGAACAAAAAAATTATATGTTGCAACTGTCCCAAGATGTGGTGGATGTGGTGACACCGAGTTGTGTGGAGGAAGGGGACCCTTCAAGATCTATTCATGTTGGCATAGCATATTGGCCTGTGTGGCATTATTTTATTATTTATTTATTTATTATGGGTACTTATATAGCACCATCAGTTTAAGCAGCCCTTTACCCATGTTGCACATTCACATAAGTCCCCGCTCTCAAGAAGCTTGCAATCTAAGTTCCCTAACTCAACTTTATACATACACATACTGGTGCCAATTAGCCTACCAGCATGGCTTCGGACTGTGGGAGGAAACCGTAGTACCCAGAGGAAACCGTGAGGCGCAGTGAGAACATGCAAACTCCATGCAGGTAGTGCACTGGTTGTTATTGGAACCAACAATCCAAGTGCTGCTAGGTGGAAGTGCTTACTTTCACAGTAAAGCCCCGTACACTTGCAACGATTATCGGCCGACCGATCGTCCGTCTTTTGTCCAGAGTTGTGTTTTGTTGGTTGGAATGTGCCTAGACTGCACACGAATTTTCTCGCCCAACAAAATTCTACTTCAGAAGTGATGTCATGTGTTGGGTTGCTTTCTTTGTGTTCTTTCTTCACTGAGCATGCCCAGACTTGCTCATCAGATTTTTCCCTGTCGAAATCTGTACCGACTGCACGAAAATCGGCCGTTGTGTTGACGGCCAACAAAAATTTTATAGTCTGCACACCAGATTTTTTTCGGCCGAAAAGTCGAAGTTGGTTGTCGGAAGCATCATACTAACAAGCCGAAAATCGGCAGATCGGACGAAAATTCCCTGCCAATTTTCGACACGTGTGTATGGGGCTTAAGTCTTTGAAACCATTATTTGGAGTGCTGGTGGCTTCTTACTACTTATCTCTGGGTATGCATGGCGTAATGCATGCAATCACTGCAAACACCCTCTGAAGCTACTGTATATCTGGTCTACCATCATCAGAATTGCAGCCCTATGCTGGACCTCCTACTGCTTGTAGCTGTAATACCAAGCCAAGTAGACCTAACCAGTGCAAGCCAACACCAGGTAAAAAGCAATGGGTACACAAAAAAAGGAAACCTTTATGAACGTCTATCTACAGATTATCATTTGAACCCAAAATTTGTCAATCTAAAGGAAAACCTTGCAGTCGTAGTCTAGATCTGCCTGTCTGTTGCCTTATCCTGCTTGCCCATTAATTGTTCCCCACTATTTGTCTTAAAAAGAAAAAAAAAAAACTGCAGCTTAAATCTTTAAGCCAGGAAAGAATGTTGCGATCAGCGAGCTTTGATCTTATCTGTCCTGGAAGACAGCAGAGTAAGAACTGAGTCACCGAATGTGTGAACTCCACACTTATCTTAACAATGTGCTAACGACAGTGATTACTTGCGACCATTTATAATCTCACACCACGCAAGTGATGCCAAACAAATGCCACCGGCGCTAAAAAAACGGGTGTGCGGCATTATCGAGAACCTAGTGGAGGTAGACGTGAAACAAAGCACAACTGTTATGTTCAACACTGAGATGGTTCAGTGCATCTTGTTAAGAACAACATGGCTACTGCAAGACTAATTGGATGCTTGGTTGACACTCTCTTTAAGCTGTATTGTAGAAGACTCTTCGGATGTAACACTTAAATAAAGACTAAATAAATAAATAACTAAGGACAATTAGAATATATATACAGGCATTATTCTTGGTAGGGCTGAACGATAGTCAATTTGATATCGAATATCATTCTGCGGGCGTGGGCGATATTCATATCGCCGAAGACACGATATTTAGCATTAGGCAGGGAGAAGTCGGGACTCGGGGGGAGGAGGAGGACTCACAGTGCTGACAGCCGGCACAAACGAGTTTCCCCTTGCTTTCGGCTGTGATCGGAACTCCGCCCCTCCAGCCCGATGCAATCCAGCCCTCCCAGCTCTGCCTCTAGACTCCAGCCAACCATTACTCCGCCCTGCTCTGCCCATTGTCTCTCCTGGCTGCATCGGGGGGCGCGCACGGGGCGGGATCAGGCTGTAATGTGTTGTAAATAGATTCAATGGAGAGACAATGGGCGGAGCAGGGCGGAGTAATGGTCGGCTGAAGACTAGAGGCAGAGCTGGGAGGGCTGGATTGCATTGGGCTGGAGGGGCGGAGTTCCGATAACAGCCGAAAGCAAGGGGAAACCGATATCGACACAACACGGTGATGAGAGGACGGTGACGGGGATCCTCCGGTGTCCGCTATGGTGTTCGCAGAGCTGATCAAAACTCCCCGGGTGGACAAGGTGGTCCTGTACCAACCCTTCCACCTGCCAGTGGGTGGGACCCTGTGCCTGACGGGTAACCATCTGATCCTGAGCTCCAGACAGGACAACAGTGAGGAGCTGTGGCTGCTCCACTCATGTCGGGCTGTGTTCTTCTACCTCCTACCACCACTGTGAGTCCCGACTCTGCCTAATCCACACTGTCAGTGTCTTCTGCATTCCACCCAGAGAAATATTGCGATATATATATAGTTGAAAACCAAATATCGCAATGTACTTTTTTTCCCAATATCGTGCAGCCCTAATTTTTGGGTTTTGTATGGAGTAGGGAAGGGTTAGGCCCTTTGATAAGTATGTTGTACTTCTGTGTGTATCTGTTGTGGAGATTCACCCTCTCTATTTTCACAGTGATCATAGTGGCATAGGTTGAAAAAAGTCAACCAACAGGAAAAATAAATAAATAAAGTAAATGAATGTAGACCCTTCATCAGGGATGGCGAACCTTGGCACCCCAGATGTTTTGGAACTCCATTTCCCATGAGGCTCAACTACACATGAACATCATGGGAAATGTAGTTCCAAAACATCTGGGGTGCCAAGGTTCGCCATCACTGCCCTACATATTCAGAATCCTATAACCTCAGTTGACCCAGAGGAAAGCAAATAACAAAAAAAAATCCCAAATCCTATTAGGCGTGGTTCAGTTTGCTCCTGTGGGGAAAAATAAAGTTCTTCCTGATCCCACAGAAGGTAATCAGATATTCCCTGGATCAACAATCTCTGGTATTATTACTTCTTAATGTTAATATCTAGTCATTCTTTGTGCATTCAGGAATGCATCTAGTCCTTTTTTTAAAACAATCTACTGAACTGGCCAGAACGATCCTGGGGACTATTATCATTGACACAGAAATTGAGCGAAAATTCAAAATTTGGTGGTGTCTCCAGGACAAGGGAAGAAAAATAACCTTGTTCCTGTGACATCTCTCTAAGATGGAAATTCATTCACTTTAGAGAAATTTCCTCTAAAAGTGCGTCTTCAGGACCCAGTGGGACAAATGCAGCAAAAAAAAAAATGATGGGGTTTTAACTGTTCCCTGCTCTAAAAAATAAATTGCCTTTACATACAACTTTATTATCCAAGGTTTGTTAAACCAACAACTCCACACAAAATGGAAAATTGAAGTTTGGAATAAAAGCTTATACAAGGTTGTTCAAAACTGACAATTAAAAAAAAAAAAAAAAATAATAATAATAATTATATATATATATATATATATATATATATATATATATATATATATATATATATATATATATATATATATAAAATAATATACAGTATATATATATATATATAATATATATATATATATATATATATGTATATAAATAAATAAATATATTTATATATATATTATTTTATTATATATATATATATATATATATATATATATATATATATATATATATTTATATATATATTTATATTTATATATATATGAAAAACAATTGGGCTTGACACAATGGACCATGGTCTGCCTCGACTCATCTATGTTTCTGTGTTTCAGGCATTTAATATTTGGGCTTTCAACAGTATTTACCTAGATGCATAGGTTGAAAAAAGACACATCAAGTTCAACCAAATAAATATTAAAATTGCATACTCTGAACCAGAAGTTAAATGAGGAGAGGGCAAAAACCTTATAAAATGAGATCCAATTTGCTCTAACAAGAAAAAAAAATCCTTCATGGTTCCCAAAAGCATTAGAATACCCTAGGGTCCTTGAGCCTAATCTAGCCGTGAGTTGACCAAATTGAAAAGTAGAATATGGTTTTCAGTTTGTTTTTTATTATTGTCGTATTTTTTTCATAGCTTCTTTGGATCCCTACTGAGATGAGCTGCTTTTGTGACATACAGAAAAACAAACTTCCAAGCAGTTGTGAAGGTTTACAAAAAGGATCATGTTTTAAAACCAGATTTTAAAAGAGAAGTATGTCTTTGTTAAAAAAAAAAATAATGAAAATAAAAAAGTCATATTCACCTAGATGGCTGCAGCACGGATCCCAGCTGCAGCTGACCCATGCCATCGCTAAGACTGAGAACTGAGCGATCAAACACCGCTGATTGCTCAGCTACCGGTCATCTTCCTGCAGAGAGCCGGTGACTGTCAGTCACTGGCTCTCTGTTCTGCCCCTCCAGTGCTCACTGGAGCTTTGGGCTGTGGAGTGGGTTGGAGCAGCTGGCTCAGGCTCTCAGCAGCTCACTGAGAGGCTGAGCCAGCTGCCGGTCAAGGCTTCTGGGCAGATACCAACCATATGTTTGGGATCTTTTTGAGTCTAGACCAGGTCTGTGATGTCAGCCCACAGCAGACTATAGCCCTCTGTCGGCTGAAAAAGTGTCAGGGGTCATAGGAGTGTAGATGCCCAAGTGCTGCCCATAAATCTGCCAGGAAGAATTTTTCCAAATGAAAGTTTTGGATATACTTCTCCTTTAGTGCTGCAAATGAACAGTATAAACAAGCTAGCAGTTCTTAATCACATTCAACCCAGCTTGATTGAGGAGAGAAGGTGCTTTAGGCTTTCTTAGCTGGCAGTAGAGATCATCACCTATAACCATTAGCACTGTGGAGTAAACGTATCCTACATGTCAGTGAAGGCTTTTATTTATCCAGGTCATGGTATATCTAATAGTAATAGGTCACATTCATCTGGATTTATTCTATAATGTTAAAGATGTCCAAGCCCCTTCTTCATATCTGAGTGTCAGGAACATACTCCAGCATTAATATCCAAACAGATAGCAACAACACCTTAATTCAGTCACTATGGAATGTGTCAAGGCAGATGTTGATTTTCCAAGAACAAGATGGGAGGTTTGAAAGTTGTGGATCCACCAGGTTCTAGTTACAGAATCCCATCCATTGTGTCAGGAAGTGTTAATCCTTAGATTTGCATGGCTGTAGGTGTAAATGGTTGTGAAGTCACTGGGGTAGAGATGTTACAATGGCAGATGGTGAAAGACAGATGGTATAAAAAGTCTCCACTTGTTTAGATATGTTTGTTCTAGTTTGACATAGATGGCCTCTTTAGCACTTCTTGTGAACCCATTGTCCTCTGTGTCCAAAATGTGCACCTCACTGTCCTCAAAAGAATGTCCCTTTTTATTAGGGGCAGGAAAAGCACTGAGTCTTGACCTGTAGAGAAGGATTTTGGTTTGTGCAGTGCTTTGAGAAATGCATTCCTCACAACACTGCACAATCCAAGTTATTTCACTTGATTTGGTTGTTGGATCTTCCTGTACATTGGGAAGACAAAGCAACCTCTTTGTTGGATCTTTCTGTACATTGGGAAGACAAAGCAACCTCTTTGTTGGATCTTCCTGTACATTTGGAAGACAAAGCAACCTCTCAACAGAAAATGGCCATAAGAGAAAATTCTACGGTGAGGATTGGTTCAGGCATGTTCGGATCCTAGTCCCAACCCACCTGAGCAATTGCATCAGGAAACCATCACTGCACACCGCCAATCAGAGGCAGCCTAGCCAGGCCGTGTGTATGTGCAGCTGTGGGCCGGCAAATGTCTCAATGCCTATGATTGGCGGTGTGCTGTGACGGCTTCCTGACGGGATTGCTCAGGTGGGTTGGGACTAGGATCCGAACATGCCTGAGCCCATCCTCACTGTAGAATTTTCTCTTGGGCCATTTTTTGTTGAGAGGTTGCTTTGTCTTCCCAATGTACAGGAAGATGCAACAACCAAATCAAGTGAAATAACTTGGATTGTGCAGTGTTGTGAGGAATGCATTTCTCAAAGCACTGCATAAACCAAAATCCTTCACGTAATTTGGTTGTTAAGACTTATGGATGTACAAACTTCTGTCTTGGTTTACAAAGACACAGGGATTCAATATTTGATAAAGAAGTTTATCCAACACTCCAGGTACAAGCTGGATGACTATATTACTCTGTGTGTACTGCTTCTTCCCTCTATTCATTGGTCACGTTTTTGCTTGAGCCCTTGGCTATTTTAACAGAAGTCCAGTTTGGATAGCTACAAACTTTTAAAGTACTCCTAGAAGCCACCAAGCCCCATTACGGTACCTCTGGATGGCAACAGAACATTTATAATTACTCCCACTGAAGAGATCTCTGCAAGATTAATATTGCCTATAATAGGCAATGTATCCAAATTCAAACAACAATTATAGTTATTGGCCTTTTTCTTCTCTCCTTATATAGATATACAACACAAGAAAAAGCCCCCAAAGGCAGCAATCCCCCACAATTTCTCCTACAGCATCTAAATACTGATTTCCAGGGCTTTTTTTCAGCGGGAACGCGGGGGAACGCAGTTCCGGCACCTCCAGGGGGTGCTGGAAGGTATACTGATTCTGGCTGCTAGGGGATCTATTTTTGCATGGCAATCTATTGTTACTGGTGGAGGATCTTTTGATACTGGGGGTAATTGTTGCTGGAAGGGATCTACTGTTTAGGGAGGGGTCCATTGTTGCTGGCTGCTAGAGAGTCTATTGATGCTGGCTGCTGTGAGATCTTTTGCTGCTGCTGGGGTCTATTGCTGTGGGGGGGTCTATTGCTGCTGGCTGTGGGGGATCTATTTAATTGCTTTTCTTGTTATCATATCCAAATTCCATACATTCCAATACAAAATTATACTTGGCTCTATATTCTCTACAAGGGGCTGTACTGGAAGCTGAGTAGGGGGTGGAACCAAGGGTCAGTGCTCGGAGGTGGGTAGGGGGTGGAACCAAGGGTCAGTGCTCGGAGGTGGGTAGGGGTTAGAACCAAGGGTTAGTGCTTGGAGGTGGGTAGGGGGTGGAACCAAGGGTCAGTGCTCGGAGGTGGGTAGGGGTTAGAACCAAGGGTTAGTGCTCGGAGGTGGGTAGGGGTTAGAACCAAGGGTCAGTGCTCGGAGGTGGGTAGGGGTTAGAACCAAGGGTCAGTGCTCGGAGGTGGGTAGGGGTTAGAACCAAGGGTTAGTGCTCGGAGGTGGGTAGGGGGGCGGAGACACAAAGTAACTTAGAAGGGGGAGTTCCTGCACCTATTCTCTAAGAAAAAAAGCCCTGCTGATTTCACTTCTCACTTCCTCCTTCTTAGATGACAGTACCATGCAAAATACCGGCAGATACTCCTCTTCTTGGAACCTGCTTCCATCAATTCCTGCACAGGCAGTTTAGTAAGGTGCTCATAGCATTACTGACTTCCACAGACCTGGAAGGAGGCACATGACTGGGATCTCAACTCTTGTGAGAATACCAGTAAAATGAGTCACACTGGCATAGAAAATTTCTTCTTTTGGAATTGCTCAGATGCCAGCATGCAATTTTTTTAAAGGTTTAGGGAAATGACAAAAGGTAACTTAATATGTAGTATAAATATGTTCCTGTACTTTAAAAATAGCAACTTTTGCATCGGGTGTGTGCTTGTATTGACGTCTCTTGAAATGTTTAAGCTGCATTTTGGGATTCTTTTTATAATCATCAATCTCAAATGACAATCAGAACCCCCAAAATTTGGGAAAAAAAATTGGAACTATTTAGATATGTATGAAAAGTCAACTGTTGGTCTGAAAAGTTAAAGTTATAATTTTTAGGTAAATTTGTTTAGTTCCTTAGGGCTCTTTCACACGGGCGTTCAGTTTTTTTTTGCTCGATCAGGTCCTTTTTTTTTTTTTTGAAACGGACACGGATGACACTTGTGTCATCCGGTCCGTCTGTCTGTTTTTCATCCCATCCGTTTGCGGATGAAAAACGGACATAATGTATCTCTATGTAAATAAGGATGTCAGCAGATGACACCACTGACATCCGTTTTTGCGTCCATTCCGTTTTTTGAACGGAAGAAAAAATAGGTTTCTCTTCCGTTCCAAAAAACTGAACTGAACGGAAAGGACGAAAAACGGATGTCAGCGGATGGTCATCCACTGACATCCGTATTTACATAGAGATACGTTATGTCCGTTTTTCATCCGCAAACGGATGGGATGAAAAACGGACATACGGAACGCCCGTGTGAAAGAGCCCTTATAGTCCTGTTTGTAGACCACTACTACCTTTTAGCGAGTCTTGTGGTGGATATTGGTGGTGGAATCAGTCATGTACAGAAGATACTCCCTAATCCCAGCCCAATGTTCTTCTGGCCATATTATCTGATCATCTATCACTAGCTTGAGGCAGTTTTAATGCAGATGTAGACACAAATATGCCAGAATCCCACCAACTTTTCCGAATAGAAAGCAAGGTCTTTACTCTGAAGGCTTTGCACACAGTTCCTTAGCTCCTAGCTCTATTCTAGATCTGGAGAAGCTTTATGGAATTTTAGCTTTGTAACACGTTACATGACACCATGGTGACTGGATTAAGTTGACTTACCCCTGTGGCTTTAAATTCTGTGGTATGTTCTTGACTCTTATGATAACTAGGGATGCTACTTGGAGCGACTAAATGTCTTCAGCATTATGAAACAAGTCCAGTTTACTTTTTACCAACTGCTACTAGATTTACCATGACCTGAATAAATACGAATCTTCACAGACAATTAGGACAACATTACTCTTCAGTCCTAATGGTTATAAGCCAAGGAAGCCTGAAGCGTCTTCTCTCATTAATACTACTTTTTGGTGGCTTCCAATGACTGATTTTTTCTGTGGTGATCATCTAAAGCATGTGTAGAGAGGTGATTTCCAAGGATAAACCCTTAAACTGCTTTGTACACACGTTCTCTTTCTTTCCCTTTTTTTGTTCTCCAAAACGTAATTGTTAGAGGTGGTCATCTCTACGATTAACAGCTAAGGAAGCCTAAAGCATCTTTTCTCATTAATACCACCTTTTGGTGGCTTTCAATGACTGATTCATTTAGTGGCAATCATCTAAAGCAGTGGTCTCCAAACTGCGGCCTTTTGCCTGCTTTAGCCAACCCTTGGGACAATATTACTGCCATTGATATGAGGTATTATTCCTACTACTGACACCAACAATGATCCACCATTCATTCCTTTGACACCAACGGTGGGCCATATTTCTACTCACTGGTACCAACAGTGGGTCCCTTTTCCTTCTACTAACACCAACAATGGGACATATTTCCTTCCACTGATATAAATGTTGGAACACTTTTCCTTCCACTGACACCGATGATGAGGCACACTGACACAACGTATGGGGACTATTCCTTCAGCTGACACCAAAGAT
This sequence comes from Pelophylax lessonae, assembly GCF_965119305.1. Lineage (NCBI taxonomy): Eukaryota > Metazoa > Chordata > Amphibia > Anura > Ranidae > Pelophylax > Pelophylax lessonae. The sequence continues at coordinate 222,940,671 of NC_138777.1, forward strand.
GGGGCACTTTTCCTCCCACTGGTACCAACAATGCAGCACTATTCCTTCCACTGGCATCAACGATGGGGCTCTATTCCTTTCACTGACACTAACAATGAGACACTATCCCTTCCCCTGGCATCAACAATGGTGCACTATTACTTTCACTGAAACCAACAATGGGGTACTATCCCTCCCCCTGACACCTAAGATGGGGCACCATTTCATTCCACTGACACCAATGAAGGGGCACTATCTCTCCCACTGACAACAACAATGGGGCACTATTCCTTCTACTAATACCAAAGATGAGGCACTATTCCTTCTACTAATACCAATGATGGGGCACTATTTCTTATTTTATTGAACAGAGGCACTGTAATTTTTTTTTTTTCTTTTACTTTCACTGATTACTAAGCCCCATGCATTTTCTACTCCCAGTGCCCACAGTCCAGGCCTCCTATAGTCTCAAGAACAATAAACTGGCCCTTTGTTTAGAACGTATGGGGACCCCTGATTTAAAGCATGTGTAGGAAGGGGATTTTCAAGAATAAGCTCTTAAAATTACATAGTGCACGCATTCTTTTTCTTTCCGTTTTTTGTTCACCAAAACCTAATGGTTGGAGGTGGTGATCTCTACTGCCAACCACTAAGGAAGACTTATCTTATCAGTACCTCTTCTTGGTGGATTCCATTGACTGCTTCACTTATGGCGCTTTTCCACTGCAAGGAACCGAACGGTTCGGCTCGCTTTTGTGCTTTTCCACTGCTGGTACCGCATGGCACGGTGTAGGAACGGTTCGGTACGGTACGATGGCGCTTTTCCACTGCATGGAACCGAACGGTACAGCTCTCAAAAACAGTACCACCTCGATTGGGGTTCCAAGAGGTACCATACCCGGTACCATATCCCACAATCCTTTGCATGCAGTCACTACTAGCCACTGATTGGTCAGAGAATCGTTGTTATCCCACCCACTTAACTTTAGTACTACTTTAGTGGAAAAGCAACCCATACCGTACCATACCGAACCGTTCCAACACCGTACCATGCGGTACCAGCAGTGGAAAAGCAAACCGGGCCAAGCAGGGCCGAGTAGAGCCAAGCCGGTACTTGCAGTGGAAAAGTGCCGCTAGTGGTGATCATCTGAAGCATCTGTAGAGAGGTGATTTCCTAGGATCAGCCCTTACTATTAAACAGTACGCACTTTCTCTTCCTTTCTCTTTTTTATTTTGTTCACCAAAACCAAACCAATCACGTTTCACAGCTCGGAACCTTCCTCGATCCTTACATCTCTTCTTCTTTGTGCTGGAATCTATTAATGTTTAATAGTGTCATCAATCAGATTATATTCCAAAATCTTGATATTATGCGTAGTGCTTACTCTCCCGACATACAATTAAAATCCATTCCCACCAGAAAAGCCATTTTGTTGAGTTTGCAGCCCATGTACCAATTAGTAACTCTCGCTGTTGGTATAATGTACAGTATATATCGTTTTCACCACAGGCACAAAGCGTTCGAGCTCCTGTCGAATCCCAGAGCGGCGAAACCAGCTAACTTTTTTAATAAATAGCCACGAGAAATTAGCATTATAACATAATTTAATCAAGATATTACACAGTGACAGATGACTGTGAGTTACACAGCAAAGTCCTTATTATTTATTAACTACCCTTATTTTTAGACTTGTTTCAAGTGTTAATTACTGGTCATTGAGAAAGTAGGTTACAAGAGTTTAGAGAAGTGAAATCTCTTCCTGGCAAAACCCGTGAACAGGTGGCTGGAGTGATTGTTGCCTCCAGGTCTTGCCTTACAGCTTGCAGAAAGATATCGCTGCCCTGTTTTTCTTCTGCTTTTTTTTTTTTTTAATAGAGATGTCTCCGACAAAAAGGCAGACCTCAAATAACTGGAAGCATTTTGTTTCAATTTAAAAAGGAACTTCAGGCCCTATTATCTCCGCCCCCCATCCCTCCTCACTCGCACGGCCATCTTTGGATGTCTTGCATGGACACAGATGTGCTGAAGCCCTCTCTCTCTCCTCATTGGCTAACTGACTTTGTTTAACAGCAGTGGAAGCCAATGGCGTTGCTGCTGTGTCTTAGCCAATAAGAAGGGGAATCCTGGACGGCTGAGACAGTAGTGGACATAGCTGGATCGAGAGTAGGGTTGCCACCTCATCCCTTTAAACCAGGACACACATTAATTACACAGGTTCTGTGACTGATTAAGATGGTAATTAAATTCATGTGATGCCTTATGTGCTTTATATCAGCCTCAGAACCTGTGTAATTAATATGTGTCCTTAATTAAAGGGATGAGGTGGCAACCCTAATCGAGAGGGGGCTCAGGTAAGCATTAGGGGGGCTGAGGGGGGCTGCTACACACAGAAGGTTTTTATTATCTTAATGCATAGAATGCATTAGGATAAAGAAAACCTTCTAGTTTTACAACCCCTTTAAGAGTACTCTTCACTGGATCTAAGGGGCCAAGCCTAACCCCTTAAAAACAACCCCACATCATAATCCCTCCTCCACCAAATGATTTGGACCATTACACAAAGCAAGGTCCATAAACACATGGATGAGTGAGTTTGGGGTGGAGGAACTAGACTGGCCTGACCTCAACCTGATCTCATCCAACATCAGTTCCTCACCTCACAAATGCGCTTCTTGAAGAATGGTCAAAACATTCCCATAGACACACTCCTAAACCTTGTGTACAGCCTTCCCAGAAGAGTTGAAGCTGTTATAGCTGCAAAGGGTGGGCCAACTCAATATTGAACCCTACGGACTAAGACTGGGATGCCATTAAAGTCCATGTGCGTGTAAAGGCAGGCGTCCCAATACTCTTGACAATATTGTGTATGTTCCTTGCTAAAGATCATTATTTTTTTATCAAGTTGTTATCTAAAAATCATCCCCACACCATAATTCCCCCTCCACCGAATGATTTGGACCATTACACGAAGCAAGGTCTAGAAACACGTGGATGAGCGAGTTTGGGGTGGAGGAACTTGACTGGCCTGACCTCAACCTGATCTCAAACAACATCCAACATCAGTTCCTGACCTCACAAATGCGCTTCTGGAAGAATGGTCAAACATTCCCATAGACACACTCCTAAACCTTGTGGACAGCCTTCCCAGAAGAGTTTAAGTTGTTATATCTGCAAAGGATGAGCCAACTCAATATTGAACCCTACGGACTAAGACTGGGATACCATTAAAGTTCACGTGCGTGTAAAGGCAGGTGTCCCAATACTTTTGACAATGCCGTGTATGTTCCTTGTTTAAGATCATTATTTTTTTCATCAACTTGTTATCTGAAAAACATCTCCACACCATAATCCCCCCTCCACCAAATTATTTGGACCATTACACGAAGCAAGGTCCATAAACACATGGATGAGCGAGTTTGGGGTGGAGGAACTTGACTGGCCTGAAGAATGGTCAAAATATTCCCATGGACACACTCCTAAACCTTGTGGACAGCCTTCCCAGAAGAGTTGAAGCTGTTATAGCTGTAAAGGGTGGGACAACTCAATATTGAACCCTACACACTAATGCCTCGTACACACGCAACGATTATCGGCCGTCCGATCGTCCGACTTTTGTTCAGAGTGTTGTTTTGTTGGTTGGAATGTGCCTAGACTGCACACAAATTTTCTCGGCCAACAAAAATCTACTTCAGAAGTGATGTCATGTGCTGGTTTACTTTCCGTGTGTTTTTTCTTCTCTGAGCATGCCCAGTCTTGCTCATCAGATTTTTGTCTGCCGAAATCTGTACTGACTGACGGAAAATCGGCCGTTGTGTTGACGGCCAACAAAAATGTTATAGCCTGCACACCAGATTTTATTCGGCCGAAAAGTCGGAGTTGGTTGTCGGAAGCCTAATACTAACAAGCCGAAAATCGGCAGATCGGACGTTGGCCGAAAATTCCCTGCCAATTTTCGACGCGTGTGTACGGACTAAGACTGGGATGCCATTAAAGTTCATGTGCGTGTAAAGGCAGGCATCCCAATACTTTTGACAATATCGTATATGTTCCTTGCTAAAGAACATCATTTTTTATCAAGATGTTATCTGTAAATTTCCACTTTACCTAAAAAAAACAAAAAAACACTTTAAACTATAAGTGCCTCGGCTGATCCGATAGGTACATTCACGAGCACCCTTTAACTGTGCCGGTACTGCTTCACCTCCCATATAAAAAAATATATATATATATACTCAGCAAGCGCGCCTCATCTGATGTTATACAAGTTCAATGCCGATTTTTTTTTTTATACCCCGAAGCGACATTTCTCTTAACGGCCCACATGGGGTGGGGGTAGGGGGGGGTGGGTGAAATGTCTTTCGCTGACGGTCCTAACCCCGCTTGTTATCAAAGTAACTTCCAGCTTATTAGCGACAAAGGACTTTTATCCTTTTGTGTTGCCCTATTTGCCAGGGCTTCCTGAATTAAACGACCATTTCCTGCTCTTTATATGCATGACCACATCTGGGCAGGCAGCTCACAGCCCTGTTTCCTAATAACAATCACCTTCTCTCTCAGTCTCCCTTGATTGTGTCTAATTCAGTCTGACAGATAGTGCCTGACAACTAGCCTGCCTTCCCTCCCTCCGTGACCTGAAGTTACTCACAGCACTTATATAGTCTGTCATTTTTAATATTTGATTTCATTTTAAGTTATGTGTTTTACCGAGAAGATGAAACAAAAAACGGGAGCTTGTAATGGAACATAAATTTAACCCTTCTTGCGGGAGAGAGCAGAGCCCCAACGTCGGCATCCTCTCCCTCTCCCTCGCTCTCTCTCTCTCTTTTTCTATCTTGGCATTCTATTATGCACAGAATAAAATAACATTAATTTATGGAAGAAAGAGAAGAGAAGGGGATTGTGGGATTGCGTGTTTTATTTGTCGGCTCAGAGATAATCTTGCCAGTAACAAAGGAGGTATAGGCTGCTTATCAAGAGGTTATGCTTAAGTATGGCGATACAGTGTGCAAGTCCATGATGAGAATTTCTGCAACCCGAGTGGACTTGGTTATTTACTGTTATTAATGGCTGAATTCTCCGGGGTGCCACTGGGCTCTAGGGAAAGGATAGGCTGTATGTTAAGGGATGTCTCTAATGGATGCATAGCCTGCATTGTCATTGATGTCACTGGTCTCTAGTGAATGGATAGGCTGAATTCTAAATGATGGTAGTAGTCTCTGGTGAATGGATAGGCTTCATTCTAAGTGATGTCACCGGTCTATAGTGAAAGGATAGGCTTTATACCAAGTGATGTCACCGGTCTATAGTGAAAGGATAGGCTACATTCCAAGAGATGTCACCCGTATCTAATGAATGCATAGGCTGCATTCTCAGTGATGTCACTTGTCTCCAGTGAATAGATAGGCTGCATTCTCAGTGATGTCACTGATCTCTGAGGAATGGATAGGCTGCTTTCTCAATGATGTCACCAGTCTCTAGTGAATATATTGGCTGCATTCCCAGTGATGTCACTGGCCTCTAGTGAATGGATAGGCTGCATTTTCAGTGATGTCAGTGATCTCTAGTGAACAGATAGGATGCATTCTCAATGGTGTCACTGGTCTCTAGTGAATAGATAGGCTGTATTCTCAGTGATGTCATTGGTCTATAGTGAATTAATTGGCTGCATTCTCAGTGATGTCACTGGTCTCCAGTGAATGGATAGGCTGCATTCTCAGTAATGTCACCGGTCTCTAGTGAACAGATAGGATGCATTCTCAGTGATGTCACCGGTCTCTAGTAAATGGATAGGCTGCCTTCTCAATGATGTCACTGGTCTTTAGTGAATTAATTGGCTGCATTCTCAGTGATATCACCGGTCTCCAGTGAATGAATAGGCTGCATTCTCAATGATGTCACCAGTCTCCAGTGAATGGATAGGCTGCATTCTCAATTATGTCACCGGTCTCCAGTGAAAGGATAGGCTGCATTCTCAGTGATGTCACCGGTCTCTAGTGAATGGATAGGCTCCATTCTCAGTGATGTCACCAGTCTCCAGTGAATGGATAGGCTGCATTCTCAGTGATGTCACCGGTCTCTAGTGAATGGATAGGCTGCATTCTCAGTGATGTCACCAGTCTCCAGTGAATGGATTGGCTGCATTCTCAGTGATGTCACCGGTCACCAGTGAATGGATAGGCTGCATTCTCAGTGATGTCACCGGTCTCCAGTGAATGGATAGGCTGCATTCTCAGTGATGTCACCGGTCTCCAGTGAATGGATAGGCTGCATTCTCAGTGATGTCACCGGTCTCTAGTGAATGGATAGGCTGCATTCTCAGTGATGTCACCGGTCTCTAGTGAATGGATAGACTCCATTCTCAGTGATGTCACTTGTCCCAAACAAACTGATCACTCCATTTTGAGCAAGACAAACTGAGATCATAGTCAGTGTTCTGGTTGTAGACCTAAGCAATCTTTTGCTGGACTTTTACTAAATTTTGCTAAAAGCTTGTTTAAATCTACAACCATGACTCCCATGAAGATCATGCTCCACACACCCATACTAAAGATGAAGCATTCTCTGTGGTCTTCAGTGCAGGTGCTGGAAGCTTGTACATTGCTTAAGTGCCTGCTGTACATATTTGCTCCTCAGATCAGCGTTTACACACCAATGCTGGCATGAGCTGGACCTTTCCTCCAACTGGTTTATCCAAAAACAAAAAAGTACCAGCTGTATGAAAAGCAGCTTTTTTTTTTTTTGCTTTGTATAGTTGAAACCAAATTCCTTGTCTCCCCTTTAAGTGCAGGGCATTGCTTCCACTCGGCCAGCCACCAAATAATGAAATTAATGGAGATTAGTGGGTTTTGTGTACAGAACCTCTGCCGACTAATAATCACACAGCTGATTGGATCTGGGAAGACCGGTCTCACCAGTGCCCATCTGGTGACTTAATGCTGGATTATAACGCTGTAAACTGCTTCTGCCATTGCTCCGGTTACTATTCTTAGTGCATGTAAATACAACCTCACACCGGGAGTAATCAAAAACTCTGTAATTACATTCACATCATCCCTTTTCATCAGAGTTAAAGGGGAACTACAGCCAAGTGAAATCTCACCAGTAAACATACACAGTAAGCTCGTCAGGTTGAATTCATCTTCTTTTTTTAATAGTCATCTGTGGTAGTAGGTGCAATGAATGCTACAAGGTAGTTCCTTCATCTGTAGGTGCATTCAATGTTACAAGGTAGTTAGATCAACTGTAGGTGCACTGAATGTTACAAGGTAGTTCCTTCATCTGTAGGTGCATTGATTGTTACAAGGTAGCTTCTTCATTTGTAGGTGCATTCAATGTTACAATGTAGTTCCTTCAACTGTAGCTGCACTGGTTGTTACAAGGTAGCTCCTTCAACTGTAGGTGCACTGAATGTTACAAGGTAGCTCCTTCAACTGTAGGTGCATTGAATGTTACAAGGTAGCTCCTTCAACTGTTGGTGCACTGAATGTTACAAGGTTGCTCCTTCAACTGTTGGTGCACTGAATGTTACAAGGTAGCTCCTTCATTTGTAGGTGCATTCAATGTTACAAGGTAGTTCCTTTAACTGTAAGTGCACTGAATGTTACAAGGTAGCTCCTTCAACTGTAGGTGCACTGATTGTTACAAGGTAGCTCCTTCAACTGTAAGTGCACTGATTGTTACAAGGTAGCTCCTTCAACTGTAGGTGCACTGATTGTTACAAGGTAGCTCCTTCAACTGTAAGTGCACTGATTGTTACAAGGTAGCTCCTTCAACTGTTGGTGCACTGATTGTTACAAGGTAGCTCCTTCAACTGTAAGTGCACTGATTGTTACAAGGTAGCTCCTTCAACTGTAGGTGCACTGATTGTTACAAGGTAGCTCCTTCAACTGTAAGTGCACTGATTGTTACAAGGTAGCTCCTTCAACTGTAAGTGCACTGATTGTTACAAGGTAGTTCCTTTAACTGTAAGTGCACTGATTGTTACAAGGTAGCTCCTTCAACTGTAGGTGCATTGAATGTTACAAGGTAGCTCCTTCAACTGTAGGTGCACTGATTGTTACAAGGTAGTTCCTTCAACTGTAGGTGCACTGATTGTTACAAGGTAGCTCCTTTAACTGTAAGTGCACTGATTGTTACAAGGTAGCTCCTTCATTTGTAAGTGCACTGAATGTTACAAGGTAGCTCCTTCAACTGTAGGTGCACCGATTGTTACAAGGTAGCTCCTTCAACTGTAGGTGCACTGATTGTTACAAGGTAGCTCCTTCAACTGTAGGTGCATTGAATGTTACAAGGTAGCTCCTTCAACTGTAGGTGCACTGATTGTTACAAGGTAGCTCCTTCAACTGTAAGTGCACTGATTGTTACAAGGTAGCTCCTTCAACTGTTGGTGCACTGATTGTTACAAGGTAGCTCCTTCAACTGTAAGTGCACTGATTGTTACAAGGTAGCTCCTTCAACTGTAGGTGCACTGATTGTTACAAGGTAGCTCCTTCAACTGTAAGTGCACTGATTGTTACAAGGTAGCTCCTTCAACTGTAAGTGCACTGATTGTTACAAGGTAGTTCCTTTAACTGTAAGTGCACTGATTGTTACAAGGTAGCTCCTTCAACTGTAGGTGCATTGAATGTTACAAGGTAGCTCCTTCAACTGTAGGTGCACTGATTGTTACAAGGTAGTTCCTTCAACTGTAGGTGCACTGATTGTTACAAGGTAGCTCCTTTAACTGTAAGTGCACTGATTGTTACAAGGTAGCTCCTTCATTTGTAAGTGCACTGAATGTTACAAGGTAGCTCCTTCAACTGTAGGTGCACCGATTGTTACAAGGTAGCTCCTTCAACTGTAGGTGCACTGATTGTTACAAGGTAGCTCCTTCAACTGTAGGTGCATTGAATGTTACAAGGTAGCTCCTTCAACTGTAGGTGCACTGATTGTTACAAGGTAGCTCCTTTAACTGTAAGTGCACTGAATGTTACAAGGTAGCTCCTTCATTTGTAGGTGCATTCAATGTTACAAGGTAGTTCCTTTAACTGTAAGTGCACTGAATGTTACAAGGTAGCTCCTTCAACTGTAAGTGCACTGATTGTTACAAGGTAGCTCCTTCAACTGTTGGTGCACTGATTGTTACAAGGTAGCTCCTTCAACTGTAGGTGCACTGATTGTTACAAGGTAGCTCCTTTAACTGTAAGTGCACTGAATGTTACAAGGTAGCTCCTTCAACTGTAGGTGCACTGATTGTTACAAGGTAGTTCCTTTAACTGTAAGTGCACTGATTGTTACAAGGTAGCTCCTTCAACTGTAGGTGCATTGATTGTTACAAGGTAGTTCCTTTAACTGTAAGTGCACTGATTGTTACAAGGTAGCTCCTTCAACTGTAAGTGCACTGATTGTTACAAGGTAGCTCCTTCAACTGTATGTGCACTGATTGTTACAAGGTAGTTCCTTCAACTGTAGGTGCACTGATTGTTACAAGGTAGCTTCTTCAACTGTAAGTGCACTGAATGTTACAAGGTAGCTCCTTCAACTGTAGGTGCACTGATTGTTACAAGGTAGTTCCTTTAACTGTAAGTGCACTGATTGTTACAAGGTAGCTCCTTCAACTGTATGTGCACTGATTGTTACAAGGTAGTTCCTTCAACTGTAGGTGCACTGATTGTTACAAGGTAGCTTCTTCAACTGTAGGTGCACTGAATGTTACAAGGTAGCTCCTTCAACTGTAGGTGCACTGATTGTTACAAGGTAGTTCCTTTAACTGTAAGTGCACTGAATGTTACAAGGTAGCTCCTTCAACTGTTGGTGCACTGAATGTTACAAGGTAGCTCCTTCATTTGTAGGTGCATTCAATGTTACAAGGTAGTTCCTTTAACTGTAAGTGCACTGAATGTTACAAGGTTGCTCCCTGATTTGTAAGTGCACTGAATGTTACAAGGTAGTTCCTTCAACTGTAAGTGCACTGATTGTTACAAGGTAGTTCCTTTAACTGTAAGTGCACTGATTGTTACAAGGTAGTTCCTTCAACTGTAGGTGCATTGAATGTTACAAGGTAGTTCCTTCAACTGTAGGTGGATTGATTGTTACAAGGTAGTTCCTTACAGTTATAGGTTCAGTGAATGTTACAAAGTAGTTCCTTGCAACTGTAGCTACACCTAATGGTACAAGGTACTGTAGTTCCTGGCAGCTAAAGGTGTAATTTGCAGCTGTAGGCTCATTAAATGTTACAAGGTAGTACTTGGCAGTTGTAGGTTCATTGAAATTTACAAAGTAGTTCCTTGCAACTGTAAGGTTTGCATTTCCTTGCAGGCCAATAGCTATAGTAGTAGAGAGGCACCCACCGACCACCTGGGTAAGTCCAGAAGCAGGTAACCCTGGGGGATGAAATGAGCTCACCTGAGGTGCAGGTTCTAAGCACTAACGGGTGTTCACCAGAGCTCCTGATGGTGGAGATGGATTTTTGCCAGGTCATGGTCCTTAGGATTGCCCCACCAGAAGGTGATCAAGTCCAGTAGCAAATATAACTTTGTGGCGGTAACAGCCTTCACCCCTCTGGGAAGACTTCATACATGATTTTGGGTTATGTGTGTGGCAATTTGTATCAATTGAGTCAAAAGAACATGCGTGAGGTCAGGTACTGATGTTGGATAAGAAGATCTGGTTCACAAACAGAGTTCCACTTTATGTCAAAGGTGTTCAGTAGGGTTGAGGTCAGGACTCTGTGAAGACCACTTGAGTTCCTCCACATCAAACCATGTCTTTATGGAGTTGGCTTTGTAAACAAGGCACAGTCATGCTGGAACAGAGAGAACATTTAGAGCCGGTTCACACTACCACGACCAGAAAGTCACCCCGTGACTTGAAGAGACTTGTTTAGAGACTTGGAAGAGACTTGGAAGAGACTTGTGCACTACTTTGAAGAGACAGGCGACTTTGTCTGTGGGGAATGCCTGGCTAATCTCTTTCTTCTTCCTGGAAAGTCTGATAACAAGTAGTGCCAATTAAGATAAGGAGGCGACTCCCATTGAAGTATATAGGACAGTCGGATCACAGGTCGCCTCAAAGTAGTACAGGACCCTTTTCTGAAGTCAGAGCGACTTCAGTAGTGCCAATTAAGACGGCACTGATTGATTAACATTGCTTTTGTTATGTCAAGCGACCCGGGGCTACACAAGTCGCCTCACAAGTCGTGCTAGTGTGAATGGGCTCTTACCAAACTCTTCCCACAATATTGAAAGAGCACAATTGTGCAAACCGTCTTTGTACCTGAACTCTATCATTTGGAGGAGAGTGCAAATACTTTTGGCCATATAATGTAGTCTACCTTCGAAAAAGATTAGTCAGGTTCTTACTTTGAGCACCTCACGATAATCTTCTCTCCCCTCTGTGTTTGTATGAGGTCACATTTAAGATTGCTGGTCTCATACGACTTTCAGGTTAGTAACGTCTTTGGTCGTACATCTAAAAATGTTAAGGCATTCAGACCAGGAACCCTCATGAAATTTACTTCCCTGAAATTGTCCTCATCTGTATAAGAGGACCAGGATTATACAGCTCACCTTCCATAGGGTGACAACATAAAAGCACAATTGGGAAACAGGGACAAAGGGTTGTCATCCTACAGCAGAAAGAACCGGAACAAGGACCTTCATGGCAACTCATATGGAAATAAGGGGTACAAGCTTTGCTTATAGTCTTAAAAAAAAACACCAAAAAAAGCCATTTTCTACTGATTTTTTTTTTAATTTTTATTGTATTTCATTTTTAAGGTGATGAGCATAAATTGGCTATTCTTAAGTGAACAGACAGACCTGTCACAGACTGATGAGCAGTAATAGAAAGTATATTATTGTTGGTGTAAAATTTGTCGGATTCTTTAACGTGCAGCGACTGAGTAATTTAACGAGCTCCTGGATCCAATTTAAAAAAAAAAAAATCATGATGTGGTCACAGTGGGGGGGGGGGGGGGGGGGTCAGTCCAAGCTTAGTAATTGATGTATATGAAATATCTTGGTACTGGTGGCATGCTTTACATTACAGGACATATTGGATGGCGTACATGTTATATACTTTCAATGGGCATTTACGTTAGGGTAAATAGACATTCACAGAAGGTGAAAGAGGGCTAGAAGGTGCCGGGCAATAAAGTAAGCCTGTCATGGTGCCATTGCCTTTTTGTTTGTTGGCTCCTTGGGTGTCATGTTCTTCCTCTTTATTAAAGAGCTAGCCATATCAAGTAAACCTTATTCTAGTAAAAGGTCCACTGCCTGGAAGAAGCTCTTCTATTGTCATTTTCTACCCATTTCTTGCAAGCCTTCTTTTACCTAAACCAGTATTTAAAACCTATTTAAGGCCACCTTCATACCTGTCCAGTGCGTTGCAGTGTGTTACCGCACACACGCAATGTGCATTGTGTTAAAGCCAAGCTCAGTCACTCCAGCAATACTCATCTCCTCTTTGGCGCCTACCTGCAGTAGTTTAATTTCGCCACTAGATGTCCTCAGTCTCACTGAGGACCTACTGTAAGTGCAGGGTGTCATGGACCCACCCCTGTGGGGCATCACCACTGCATCTTGCATTAACAGTGTAATCCCCTGTAGTAATGTCATTCTGCCACTAGATGTCCTAAGTCTGACCAAGGACAAACTGTAGGTGCAGGGAATTATGGACCCACCCCAGAGGGACATCACCTCTGCATTCTGTACTCATAGTGTAATGATGCACTATGAGGACCCTGTGGGTTATTTGTTATCCCCTGTAGTCATAATATTCTGTTACTAGATGTCCTCAGACTGACTGAGGACCTACTGTAAGTGCAGGGTGTCATGGACCCACCCCTGAGGGGCATCACCACTGCATCTTGCGTTAACAGTGTAATCCCCTGTGGTAATGCCATTCTGCCACTAGATGTCCTAAGTCTGACCAAGGACATATTGTAAGTGCAGGGAATCATGGACCCACCCCAGAGGGACATCACCTCTGCATTCTGTACTCATAGTGTAATGATGCACTATGAGGACCCTGTGGGTCATTTGTCATCCCCTGTAGTCATTTTATTCTGTCACTAGATGTCCTCAGACTGACTAAGGATATACTGTAAGTGCAGGGTGTCATGGACCCACCCCTGAGGGGCATCGCCACTGCATCTTGCGTTAACAGTGTAATCCCCTGTAGTAATGTCATTCTGCCACTAGATGTCATCCTAAGTCTGACTGAGAACATATTGTAAGTGCAGGGAATCATGGACCCACCCCAGAGGGACATCACCTCTGCATACTGTACTCATAGTGTAATGATGCACTATGAGGACCCTGTGGGTCATTTGTCATCCCCTGTAGTCATAATATTCTGTCACTAGATGTCCTCAGACTGACTGAGGACATACTGTAAGTGCAGGAAGTCATGGACCCACTCCTGAGGGGCATCGCCACTGCATCTTGCGTTAACAGTGTAATCCCCTGTAGTAATGTCATTCTGCCACTAGATGTCGTCCTAAGTCTGACCGAGGACATATTGTATGTGCAGGGAATCATGGACCCACCCCAGAGGGACATCACCTCTGCATTCTGTACTCATAGTGTAATGATGCACTATGAGGACCCTGTGGGTCATTGTCATCCCCTGTAGTCATAATATTCTGTCACTAGATGTCCTCAGACTGACTGAGGACATACTGTAAGTGCAGGGTGTCATGGACCCAGCCCTGAGGCCATAGGCATGCATACAGGTTGTGCTGGGTTTGCCTCGGCACACCCTAATCACCTGTGGGGTGCTGATTCACCCTGCTTCCCATCTTCCCCCCTTCAGTGCTGCCAGCTTCCCTCCTTTCCTCTCAGGAGCGGGGAAGGGGCTGGTAAAAATGTATTTACCAGCCTTCCTTTTCCTAATGAACACAATGAGTGATCTGTACTGATCACTCCTGTCTTCATTCTTAACTGCAGAGAAAAAGACTGGGGAATCTCTGTCCTCAGTTTCTTTCTCTGTCTCAAAAGTGAGACATCAGGGGTCTGTTTAGACCCTTGATATTTCACTAAAGTCCCATAACAGGATTCCTAAATTTTTTTTTTTTACAAAATTAATAAAAAATAATATTGTTAAAAACAATATAAAAAAAAAAAATGCTGACACCTTCCACTACTCTACTGACACCAATCTTTGCGGTACTGACACGTCAAACGCATGGTGCATTTTCCTGTTCAGTCACTAAAGCACATATCTGTGCATGCCGGGAATGCAGGCAATTTTTTTCTTTATCTGTAGTTCATTTCAATGGGTTGTCCTACCCGCAAAAAACACGGAGAAAGAAGTCCCCGCCCCTTTTGCAATATTGCGCTGCGATTTGCGTTTTTAAATCTGCCCAACAACAAAATTTACAAAAAAAAAGCATAAAAAAACACAAAACGCAATTTGCGGTAAAAACGTGGTAAAAAAAAAAAAAACACGGAGAACACAGCAAAAAGCACTGCAGAAATGTTCAAAAGCAACATGCAAAGGTGTGAATCGAGCCGTATTACGATTTGCGTTTTGAAATCTGCCCAACAAAAAAATTTCCCCCCAAAAAAAGCATAAAAAACCATAAAACGCAAATTGCGGGAAAAAAACACAGAAAGCACAGCAAAAAGCACAGTAGAAACGCTCAAAAACAACATGCACAGGTGTGAATCGTGCCTTACCGCGATTTGCATTTTGAAATCTGCCCAACAAAAAAATTTCCCCCCAAAAAAAGCATAAAAAAACATAAAACGCAAATTGCGGTAAAAAAAAAAAAAAACACAGAAAGCACAGCAAAAAGCACTGTATAAACGCTCAAAAGCAACATGCATAGGTGTGAATCGAGCCTTACCGCGATTTGCATTTTGAAATCTGCCCAACAAAAAAATTTCCAAAAAAAAGCATAAAAAAAACATAAAACGCAAATTGCGGTAAAAAAAACCACAGAAAGTAAAGCAAAAAGCACTGCTGAGACGCTCAAAAGCAACATGCATAGGTGCGAATCGAGCCTTACAGCGATTTGTGTTTTTAAATCTGCCCAACAACAACGTTTCCAAAGAAAAAGCATAAAAAAACACAAAACGCAAATTTTGGTAAAAAAAAAAAGCACACCAAAAAGCACAGCAGAAACGCTCAAAAACAACAATGCATAGGTGTGAATCGAGCCTTACCGCGATTAGCTTTTTTAAATCTGCCAAAAAAAAGCATAAAAAACACAAAACGCAAATTGCGGTAAAAACATGGTAAAAAAAAAAAACAAAAACAAAAAAAAAACACAGAAAGCACAGAAAAAAGCACTGCAGAAACACTCAAAAGAAACATGCAAAGGTGCGAATCGAACCTTACTGTGATTTGCATTTTAAATCTGCCCAAAAACAAAATCTCCAAAAAAAAAAGCATAAAAAAACCAAAACCCAAATTGCGGTAAAAAAAGCACAGAAAGCACAGCAAAAAGCACTGCAGAAACACTCAAAAGCAACATGCAAAGGTGTGAATCGAGCCTTACCACTATTTGCGGTTTTAAATCTGCCCAACAAAAAAGTTTCCAAAAAAAAAAAAGCATAAAAAAACACAAAACGCAAATTGAGGTAAAAATGCAGTAAAAAAAAAAAAAAGCACACAAAGCACAGCAAAAAGCACTGCAGAAACGCTCAAAATCAACATGCAAAGGTGCGAATCGAGCCTTATCACAATTTGTGTTTTGAAATCTGCCCAAAAAAGAAGTTTCCGAAAAAAAAAGCATAAAAAACACAAAACGCAATTTGTGGTAAAAGCGTAGTAAAAAAAAAATAAAAAAAAAAAAAACGGAAAGCACAGCAAAAAGCACTGCAGAAACACTCAAAAGCAACATGCATAAGTGCGAATCGAACCTTTCCGTGATTTGCGTTTTAAATCTGCCCAACAACAAAATCTCCCAAAAAAAAAGCATAAAAAACACAAAACGCAAATTGCGGTAAAAAAAAAAAACACGAAAAGCACTGTAGAAATGCTCAAAAGCAACCAACATGCAAAGGTGTGAATCGAGCCTTACCGCGATCTGCTTTTTTAAATCTGCCAACAACAAAATCTCCCAAAAAAAAGCATAAAAAAAACACAAAACCCAAATTGCGGTAAAAAAAAAAAAACAGAAACGCTCAAAAGCATCATACATAGGTGTGAATCAAGCCTTAAAGTTGACAATTTTGGTTCGGCCATCGTTTTTTTGGGTAGATCTTATTTTTCGGGTAGATCTTATTTTTCGGGTAGATCTTTTTTTCGGGTAGATCTTTTTTCGGGTAGATCTTTTTTTTGGGTAGATCTTTTTTTGGGTAGATCTTTTTTCGGGTAGATCTTTTTTTTCGGGTAGATCTTTTTTCGGGTAGATCTTTTTTTGGGTAGATCTTTTTTTCGGGTAGATCTTTTTTTTCGGGTAGATCTTTTTTTCGGGTAGATCTTTTTTCGGGTAGATCTTTTTTTTGGGTAGATCTTTTTTTTCGGGTAGATCTTTTTTCGGATAGATCTTTTTTTTGGGTAGAACTTTTTTTCGGTTAGATCTTTATTCGGGTAGATCTTTTTTTTGGGTAGATCTTTTTTTCGGGTAGATCTTTTTTCGGGTAGATCTTTTTTTCGGGTAGATCTTTTATTCGGGTAGATCTTTTTTCGGGTAGATCTTTTTTTTCGGGTAGATCTTTTTTCGGGTAGATCTTTTTTCAGGTAGAACTTTTTTTCGGGTAGATCTTTTTTCCGGGTAGATCTTTTTTTCGGGTAGATCTTTTTTTTCGGGTAGATCTTTTTTTTCGGGTAGATCTTTTTTCGGGTAGATCTGTTTTTCGGGTGGATCCGTACAAAGACGAATGCCTTTTTCAAAGGTGCGGAGCGCGTCTGTCTCCAAAATGCAAACCAGGGCGGAATAGTTTACAAGTAGCATATTTACCCCGAGAAATTTCATCCAAGCTTTCACGAATCCCGCCAAACAAAGAGGATTCCTGTGTTTGTACCAAGTCGCAGAAATCTGCCGAACAGATGTCAATAATACCTCTGTTCAGCATTAATATACATAAACAATTGAACTTGTTTCTCATTACAGCATTTATATAGCCGCAATCAGTAACGTCAAGTACATTTCATCCAAATAACATGTGAAACAACAAAGAAAAAATAAATTTGCCGAGGAAAAAAAAAAAAAAAGAAAAGAAAAAAAAAAAAGTCGATATAATAATAAAATAAAGAGAGTGGGAACTGAGGACACGGAGATGGGAAGAATTTTGGAATCTGCAATATATGTATAGAAATATGTTTAATATCCTTTTATTTCCAAGGAAATCCTTTGTCTAGGTTTAGGTATGCTGAGGCTGCTGGGCGCAGTTTGCAGTGGGCTTAGGATAGGCGTAAATGCCCTGGGAAAATTGCGCCAATTTAAACGCAGCCTTAACCAAGTGACATTTACTTTGCAAAAGCACTGCATTTTACAAACAATTGCAGCCACTTTCTGCCTACATACAATCCAGCACCCCATTTCTCAATGAGGATTTATTGATGGTGGCAACCAGTCTGCACCTGGGGCAGCCGCCCCCCTCCTGCCCACTCCTTGTCTGGTCCCTGGTGGACCATACCTGCATTATGTGTATTTATACGGCCATCTGTAGTTGGGCACAACTGCGTATCATAAACAGTTGCGGCCTCTTAGCAGCCACTTCCTGTCTAGATGCACTCCAGCAATGGCTGCATGGCATTTCTCAATGAGGAAATACTGATAGTGACAATCAGTACCGGGAGAGGGTCGTCCAGTGCCCAGGGCAAGGATCCAGAACTGTGCCCCCCACTGTTAATACATGCCTTAGAATGGGTTACCACACCTCATTTATTCTTTGGCCTCTTGCTTCTCTGTGCCCGGGGCAGCTGCTCCCTTCTGCCCACCCCCTTTCTCAGCCCTGGTGACAACAATGGAGCATACCTGCGTTGTGTATTGATGGTAACAACCAGTCTACACCTGGGGCAGTTGCCTGCCCGCCCCCTTTCTCAGCCCTGGTGACAACAGTGGAGCATACCTGCGTTATGTATTTTTATACAGCCATCTGTAGTTGGGCACAACTGCGAATCATAAACAATTGTGGCCTCTTTGCCTACATGCACTCCAGCGATGCCTGCATGGCATTTCTCAATCTCAGTGAGTATATACAGATGGTGACAACCAGTACCGGGATAGGATAGTCCAGTGCCCAGAGCAAGGATCTAGGACTGCACCCCCCTCCCCCACTGTGTAGTATTTCAAAGTAAAATCTCCTTTGGTATCGAAAAACAAACCCCAAACAGCAGGCATTCAGGAATCAACAATTTTGTACCTGCAAACTGACACTCAACCATGTCTGAAAAGCAATCCAGTGCAGGTCGCTTTTCAGAGGGGCAGTAAAGTCAGCCGTCCATGTGAAAGAGGCCTGACTCCAGCGAAGGATGAATGGCACTTCTTCAGGAGAGCTTACTGATGTTGGCCACAATGGACCATACCTATGTTATTCACATTGTAACGATCATAAATAAATTAGCTCCCCCCCCCCCCCAAATAAATAAATAGAAATAAAACTAAAAGTAATGATAATATATAAATAAAAAATAGATAAAAAAAGAAACATACATAAATGTGTGTATATATATATATTGAGGTCCCCCTGAATATAAACCTAAATATAGTAAAAAAAAACTAGGAATATATATATATATATATATATATATATATATATATATAAAGATGTAAAATAAACATACATAAATTTGTGTATGTATATATATATATATATATATATATATATATATATATATATATATATATATATATAAAAAGATGTAAAATAAACATACATAAATGTGTGTGTGTATATATATATATTGAGGACCCCTGAATATAAATCTAAATAAAGTAAAAAAATAAAGGAATAAAAATATATAAATAAAAAAAGATGTAAAATAAACATTCATAAATGTGTGTCTATATATATATATATATATATATATATATATATATACATATGTATATTGAGGTCCCCCCTGAATATAAATCTAAATAAAGTAAAAAAAATAAAGGAATAAAAATATATAAATAAAAAAGTAAAAAAAAAAAAAAAAAAAGAAATATGTCAAAATGTCAAATGTCAAAAACAGCGCATTATCAAAATCACTCACCATGACCCCCAAAAACCTACATGCCTGGCCCTCAAATGTCATACATAAATGAATACATCCAATACTATACATGAACTACCGAAGATCATATATATAATTAAGAGCCACCATGTGTAAATGATATGCCATAAGTTATACATCTTGCCAAATATATGGCCACCAAGAATACTAAGTAGACATTGTAATAAAATTGGAATTAAAATTTAAATATAAAATGTAACTCAATAGAAGAATTAACTATGCAACTTTGTGACAGAAAAGGGAAAAAAAATTAACCTTGCTGAGAGATGGATTAGCTTTGAAGAAGAGAGTATGTCTCCCGAAAAGCGTCAGTAGGCCAACGATAGGAACGATTACCTCCACATGTGTTGCACCCATTCTATGCGATATATGCTCTTCATGTCTATGAGTATGTTTTTGGCTTTTTAATAAAAGTTTTAAAGGTGTCCAAGGGTAATGCACCAGGTGTTTGCGCCTCCTTTTCTCTCTTTTTTATGTATTTCTGATTGGAGTTCCCCGCCTAAGGAGAGTAGCAGGCCTGTTATTCCCATTGGAGCGAGCGCTTGGGTGTTAAAGTTGTTTGTATATATATATATATATATTGAGGTCCCCTATGAATATAAATCTAAATAAAGTTTAAAAAAAAGGAATAAAAATATATAAATAAAAAATAGATAAAAAAAGTTGTAAAATAAACATACATATATATATATATTGAGAGTCCTCCTGAATATAAATAGCATTAAAATAAAATGGTAATGTGTAAATAAAAAAATAGATTAAAAAAATGAAATATATATAGATATAAAAATATATATATATATATATATATATATATATATATATATATATATATATATATATATATATATATAGTGTGTACCCTATAGATATATTACATTTATATACCCCAGTTTTTCTTTACAGATCACAGATCTGTAACATTGTATTTTTTTTTTTATAAATATGTAAATAAAAAAAATGATAAAAAAGTTTTAAAATAAACATACATATATATATATATATATATATATATATATATATATATATATATATATATAGAGAGAGAGAGAGAGAGAGAGAGAGAGAGAGAGAGAGAGAGAGAGTCCTCCTGAATATAAATAGCATTAAAATAAAAATGAATGGTAATGTGTAAATAAAAAAATTGATTAAAAAAAAAAATATATATATATATATATATATATATATATATATATATATAGTGTATACCCTATAGATATATTACATTTATATACATCAGTTTTCCTTTACAGATCACAGATCTGTAACATTGTATTTTTATTTTTTTTGTTCTATTTAAAAAAAGAAAAAAAAAATCCATTGCTGTTATGGCGTATTGATTTTGGTTAGGGCTTCCATTAACCGGCCAATCTAAGTCTCCTAAGTGATGTCAGGATAGTTATGCGTTTTGCCGCGGATCGAGCTGTTAGCCGTCGTTTTCTGGATTCAGTCGGCATCCAAAAAAATGCGGCTCCTAAATTATTTCTAAATATGGAATTCAGGGCAGCTTATCGGACCGGGCGCCACTGAGAGAGAAAAAAAAATGACAACGTGCCACCTCCGCATTTTTAAAATATTAACGTGGTATTGGAAATAGTATTTTTGGAGCGGAACCCGAGGCACCAGAGGATAAGTGACATCAGTGCCGGCAGCTGGTCGGCCTGATATAATGGAGCGGCGAGCCCTCCGCAGCCTCGTTCTCCGCGCCTCTATGCTAATTAGCATTCTGTTGTGGCCGTTGCACTGAAAACATATAATCTGTAGTAGTGTACTGTACAGCTGTAAACACACATTGCTTTTTGTCTCTTCTTTCTCTCCCTCCCGCTCTCTCCGCCGCTCTCTGGAGATGGTGTTGTCGCTGACACGTGCGTGTGGGCCAAAAGTCAAATTATCGCGACTAAAATAGCTGGTGGGAGCCGGGTGCTCCCGGTGCCTGGTCACATTTATATCGATGGCAATTTTTTTTTTTTTTGCTACAAAGTCAATTCGATAATCGCTGTTTGTATTTAAAAGGGTAGAAACGTTGAGATCTGAACTTATGGCGTACAACCTGGGGCCCTCCGGCCATTGGTGGCCTTTTGGTATTTATAGTGCGGCCTCGGGCCCCAGCAGTCATTGTTTTCCTTACTTACTGTGGGTCTTTATGCAGTGAAAGTGAAGGAAATTGTGCCATCCCTGTGCTGGTTTCTCAGTGCAGGAATAAGATGAGGACCCTGATGATGCCTGAATAAAGATGCTGATGTTCTTATGGAGAAAAAAAGCAGATGAGGGCATTTTCATTGTATTGCAGTTTTATTTTATTACTACATAGGAGTTTTCTTTTGGTGGGGAAAGTGAGATCTAAACCTCTGGTGCCCAACCTATTGTCAGTTAGCTAATCCACTTGCTAATCTAGCCAAACCCCTGGTGCCCAACCTGTGGTCTAATGGCCACATATGGCCCTTTGGTACTTTTTACTGTTTGGCTTTCCTGGATGATGTCTGAACAATGCTAATCAACTCTCCAATCGCCGTTTGCTTTTAAAATGGTAGGAAAACTTAGAGATAAACCCTCAATACCAAACCTGTGGTCCAGGGACCACATTAGGTCCTTTAGTACTTACTGTGTAGCTCTTGGGTCCCATCACCCAGGAGTCAATGTTCTCCTTACCCAGGTGTTTCCTCAGTGAGAGGGAAGAAAATTGTGTCAACCCTGAGCCAGCATCTCTGTCCAGGAAGCAGATGGCGACCCCGGATGATGCCTGAAAAAAGATGGTGCCGTCTTTCTGGAGAGAAAAGCATATAGACTGTGATATCTATACTGTATATACAGTATATATATATATACTGTGTATATGTACATACATATGTATATGTACATATGTATATATGTACATACATATTACATATGTATATGTATATATATATATATATATATTCATACATACATACATATATATATATATATATACATACGTATATAAATAGATATATATATATATATATATATGTATGTATATATATATATATATATATATATGTATGTATATATATATATATATATATATATATATATATAGTATATATATACAGTATATATATATATATATATATATATATACATACAGTATCTCACAAACGTGAGTGCACCCCTCACATTTTTGTAAATATTTTATTCTACTATCTTGAATATATATATGTGTGTATCTCTATCTATCTATCTATCTATCTATCTATCTATCTATCTATCTATCTATCTATCTATCTATCTATCTATCTATCTATATATATATATATATATATATATATATATATATATATATATATATATGTATGTGTAGATATATATATATATATATATATATATATGTATGTGTAGATATATATATATATATATATATATATGTATAAATAAATAAATATATATATATACAGTATACATATATATATATATACAGTGCACCCCTCACATTTGTGTAAATATGTTATTATATCTTTTCATGTCACAACACTGAAGAAATGAAGAAATGACACTTTGCTACAATGTAAAGTAGTGAGTGTACAGCTTGTGTATATATATATATATATATATATATATATATATATATATATATATATATATATATATATATATTTGTTGTTATTATTATTAATATTACAAAGTTTCTCTATGTAGGAGAAAGACAGGAAACTTAGATCTAAACCCATGGTGCCCAACTTGAGCCAATTTGCTAATCATCGTTTGTATTTAAATAGGTAGGAAAACCAGGATCTAAAGTTTGAATCTTGGTTTTCCTACCAGTTTAAATACTGGTGCCCAATCTGTGGCCCTAGGGCCAATTGTGGCTCTTTGGTACTCGCTGTTTGGCCCTCTGGCCCCAGCAACCGGAACTTTTTTTTTTTTTTTTGCCAAGGTGTTCCCTCAAGAACAGGGAAGGAGAACATTCAGTAAATTGAAGTCTACTAGCCAAAATATTTAGTTTATTTGCTAGGTTCACTCTTGTGCGCATGTGCTCAGGGTCACAATCCTCCTCCTAAACTAAGATGTCAGCTCAGAGATGACTCACTGAGAAAACATCTAGGGAAGGAAAACAGTGGCTGCTGTGGCTTGAGGCCACGTAGTAAGAACCAAGGGGCCGCATGCGTCCCGGGGGCCACTGGTCGGACAGGCATCATCCAGAGTCACTATCTTCCTCCTAGACTGAAATGCAAATTCAAAGAGGACACAATTTCCATCCCTTTTACTGAGGAAACATGTAGGCATGGAAAACAATGACTACTGCCTGTGGTGGCCTGAGGGCCACGCAGTAAGAGCCAATGGGCTGCATGTGGCCTGAGGGCCACAGGTCATGCAGGCATCACTCAGGGTCATGATTCTCCTCCTGAACTAAGATGCCAGTTCACAGATGACTCACTGAGGAAACATCTAGGGAAGGAAAACAATGACTACTGGCTGCTGTGACTTGAGGCCACTTAGTAAGAACCAAGGGGCCCATGTGACCTGAGGGCCACAGGTCATGCAGGCATCACTCAGGGTCACGATCATCCTTCTAAACTAAAATGTCAGCTCAGAGATGACTCACTGAGAAAACATCTAGGGAAGGAAAACAGTGACTACTGGCTGCTGTGGCTCGAGGCCACGTAGTAAGAACCAAGGGGCCGCATGCGGCCCGAGGGCCACTGGTTGGACAGGCATCATCCAGAGTCACTATCTTCCTCCTAGACTGAAATGCCAATTCAAAGAGGACACAATTTCCTTCCCTTTTACTGAGGAAACATGTAGGCATGGAAAACAATGACTACTGCCTGTGGTGGCCTGAGGGCCACGCAGTAAGAGCCAATGGGCTGCATGTGGCCTGAGGGCCACAGGTCATGCAGGCATCACTCAGGGTCACGATTCTCCTCCTAAACTAGGATGCCAGCTTAGAGATGACTCACAACGACTACTGGCTTCTGTGGCCCGAGGTCACGTAGTAAGAACCAAGGGGTCGCATATGGCCCGAGGGCCACTGGTTGGACAGGCATCATCCAGAGTCACTATCTTCCTCCTAGACTGAAATGCCAATTCAAAGAGGACACAATTTCCTTCCCTTTTACTGAGTAAACATGTAGGCATGGAAAACGACTACTGCCTGTGGTGGCCTGAGGGCCACACAGTAAGAGCAAATGGGCCGCATGTGGCCTAAGGGCCACAGGTCATGCAGGCATCACTCAGGGTCATGATTCTCCTCCTGAACTAGGATGCCAGCTTAGAGATGACTCACAACGACTACTGGCTTCTGTGGTCCGAAGCCACGTAAAGAGAACCAAGGGGCCACATGCGGCCTGAGGGCCACTGGTTGGACATGCATCATCACCATGAAACACTTAATTTTAGCTGGATCCCAAAGGCTGCACAGTGAATGCATCAAAATCGCATTTAAAAAGGCATGAAAACGCATTTAGATGTTAAACTGCAAAGACCTACCTGGCTACCAATGGGAGCCCCGGAGTTCTCCTTTAATGCACATTGAAATTCTCTCTCTCTCTCTCCTCTGTCCCCGGTGCAGGACGTGTGTGCGTGTGTGTTCCTGTTGTCAGGACTTGGAAAGGAGTCTCTATAGCTAAATAAAATATACAGCTCATGTTTTAACAAAAACAGTTCAAAAGTTCAGGATTTGGGATGTTCTTCAGTAGATTTTGTATTTATAGAAGGCCGACAGAAGGAGCAAATCAAAGATTGATAGAGATGTTTAGAGAGAGCTGTTAACACAAGCAAATCAGCACAGGCGTCTTTTTGCAAAAAAGAAAAATGAAGAAAACATCTTTATCGCAATTCCTCTTTTTTTCCGCGGAGAGAGGAGATCCAAGCCGGTTCTTCTTTTATTTCTCAGATTTACCGTCCTTTCTGCCCACCTACAGCCATAGGAACTCTGTACAAGGTCCCTGAGCTCCAGGGATGGCCCTTAAATTAGGAAAGGTCCCTGACCTGATGACCATTGCACTAAAAAAAAAAAAAAAAAAAATCTAAAATTGTTACATTTATTTCTTCAAGTGAACAAATCTTCGGATTTTTTTCATGTCAAGTCCTTGCATGCTAAGAAACATTTAAGTGAAATATTACAATTTCACTATTTTTTTAATTCGATTTAATTTATTCATTTAATTAATTCATTCATTCATTATTTAATTTAAATATGTATTTATTTACCTTAAAGCTGAATATATTCTGCCCTCCCTCTCTCCCCTCCATCAACATAGTAATGATTTTTTTTTTTTTTAAATAGGATTTTTCTATTTTTATGACATATCTTTTTTTTTTTTTTTTTTTCAATAATTTTTTTTTTTTTTTTTTATATATATTATAGACATACATTTGGTGACAAAACACAACAAACACACAAAGACATATCCTATTTTAGCCAATACTAAGTCGCTGTGCTTCTCTATGCAATGCAAGCAGATAATGGCTGGTGGGAGGGGAAGGCAGGGTGCTGGACAGAGCTTCCTAAAACAACACAGCCCCCTGCCTCAGTACTCTTCTCAAGGGCCCTCAGCAATGATACAAGCAGTACGAGGGATTATGCAAATATCAAAATGCCTTGATGGGTGGGTGTCAGTCTTGAGTGGGCATTCCTGTGCAGGCTCTATTTGCCTGTAGGCTGCCCTAACACCTCTTCTGACTGCCTTCTGATCTCTTTCTAATCTTTTTTTGAGCTACTTCTGAGCTGCTTCTTACGGTGCTGTTTCTAACATCCTTTTAAAAAGATTCTGACACCCCCCAAGTCTTATCTCACCTCTATTGAGCTACTTCTCTGACTTAATTCTGACTTCTGATTTGCTTCAAATCACTTTCTAAAAAGCTTTTGACCTACTCCTCCTAATGGCCTGCAAGCTGCCTCGGTGGCGTAGCTGTTAGAATAACAGGCTAGCAAGTGAGAGGCTGTGGGTTCGAATCCTTGGCCAGCGGGTAATTAATAGGCACTCCTAATGGCCTGCTGAGCTTTTTTGGACCATGTTCTAAGCTGCTTCTGAGCTGCTTTTTGACCCCCTTCTGAGCTGCTTCTGACCATCACCTATGCTGCTTTTGACCAAAACCCTTCTGACCTCCTTAGCAGCTTTAAACCACTTTCTGGGCTGCTTTTGATCTACTTGTTATCCCTTCAGAGCTTCTTTTGACCCCTTTCTGAGTTGATTCTGATCCTTTCTGAGCTACATTTGATCCCATTCTGAGCTGTTTCCGACCCTCTTCTGAGCTGCTTTTGACTCCTAATTATGTTGTTTTAGACCTCTGACCTCTTACCTAATTACCTAATTCTGATCTTTTTACCTTCTTCTGTCTCCCTTCTGAGCTGCTTCTGACCTCCTTCTGTCTCCCTTCTGAGCTGCTTCTGAACTCCTTCCATCTCCCGTCTGAGCTGCTTCTGACCTCCTTCCATCTCCCGTCTGAGCTGCTTCTGACCTCCTTCGTTCTCCCTTCTGAGCTGCTTCTGACCTCCTTCGTTCTCCCTTCTGAGCTGCTTCTGACCTCCTTCCGTCTCCTTTCTGAGCTGCTTCTGACCTCCTTCCATCTCCCGTCTGAGCTGCTTCTGACCTCCTTTGTTCTCCCTTCAGATCTGCTTCTGACCTCCTTCCGTTTCCCTTCTGAGCTGCTTCTGACCTCCTTTTATCTCCCTTCAGAGTTTCTTCGGACCTCCTTCTGTCTCCCTTTTGAGCTGCTTCTTACCTCTTTTTGTCTCTCTTCTGAGCTGCTTCTGACCTCCTCCCATGTCCCTTTTGAGCTCCTTCTGATCTCTTTCTGTCTCTCTTCTGAACTGCGTCTGACCCTCCTCCTATGGGGTTTTTTTTTTTTACTAAAACCCTTCTGACCTACTTAGTGGCTTCAAACCACTTTCTGGGCTGCTTTTGATCTACTTGTAATCCCTTTAGAGCTTCTTGTGCCCCCATTCTGAGGTGATTCTGATCCTTTCTGAGCTGCTTCACCCTCATCTGAGCTTTTTTTTTACCTCCTTCTGTGTTTTTTTCTAAGCAACTTTTGTTTTCTTTCTGAGATGCTCTTGACCTTCCTTCTATGGGCTGCTTTGGCCAAAACCCCTTCTGACCTCCTTAGTGGCTTCTGAGCTCCTTCTGTCTCCCTTCTGAGCTGCTTCTGACCTCCTTCTGTCTCCCTTCTGAGCTGCTTCTGACCTCCTTCCGTCTCCCTTCTGAACTGTGTCATGCTGCTTTGAGAGGCTTCCTCATACCTATTGACACATAATGGGAAATGCCAATCACTGTATCCTCTGAGACAATATTGCCCACTTTAAGGGCAGACTCATAAACTCAGCAGCGAAGTGTCCCAGGTAATGATTTTAGTACCTTGTCAGCCATGCGCTGGTCTGCCTTCCCCATTCACGAGGGCCACTCAGAACTGAAGAAATAATTCCGGCACTCGCAGAAATCTAGGAATTTCAAGACGTTTTCCTCTTTATTCTTTGCTGTAAAACTAATGTGAAAAGATGATTTCTTTCTATGCCGCATTGCATTTATTTCATGCGCACCTCTCTAACTGGCGGAGATTTAAAGATAGGTTATCCGGGGGTAAGGATGAGTTATGAGACACACTGGCACTATTAAAATGGGACATAGCCAATTTTGCATCCTTTCTTCTGCATCGCAAAACCGCCCATAAATCGGGAGGAAAGTTTCTGCCATTCGATGTGTCAGATTTCAGAAAGTTGACTTGTGATATTCATATAATGGGCTCAGCCACAGGGAATAAACCGTTCTGCATTACTGGCTTGTCTATGTAGATCCATATTTAACTGCGTAAAGGGTTAAATATTTTTGGCTGGGGGACAGTACATGTAGCTAAAAACAGAGTGACATCAGGTTGCATTGATGCGAAAGCTCACCATGCACGCAACTATCTGATTGTACAATCAGCTTTAGATCCACTAACAACTGAGCAGTGCAACCGGCTGCTTGATTGGATACAAAGAATAGGATTGTAAGCCTTAAGGCCCATATAACACTAGTGATCCTTTATTTTTTTTCGCCAGCCTCATGATCGCTATCACGAACACCTTGCGGCAGGAAAATACACAGACAGATGAGTTTTTGCCAGCAAGGAGGATCACTTTTTGTCTTGGTGACCACCATCATAGATTGGGACTGGAGCTGTGGAAAAATCTTCCCAATGGGGATACAGAAAGCAAAAAAAAAAACTGACAGAGGTTCTAATACTTCTGCATTCTATCTAATAGTGAACATATTGTATGGAGTTCCACTTAAGAGAAGAGTCAATTAAATGAAAGACTTAGATTGGTTCTTAACATGGTACATCTGCCTGGCTGCTATGCAGATCCCCTGCCTTTAATACTTTAGTTCCTCAAATATTCCGATTCTTATTCAGTATAAGGGCAACCAAACTGATAAGAGGCATGGAGGAGCTCAGCTATGAGAAAAGATTAGAGGAACTGAATCTCTCTTGAGAAGAGGAGATTAAGGGGTGATATGATCAACATGTATAAATACATAAGGGGTCCATATAGTGAACTTGGTGTTGAGTTGTTCACTTTAAGGTCAACACAGAGGACAAGGTGACACTCTTTACGTCTAGAGGAAAAAACAATTTTGTCTCCAAATACGGAAAGGTTTCTTCATCATAAGAGCTGTGAAAATGTGGAATAGACTCCCTCCAGAGGTGGTTCTGGCCAGCTCACTAGACTGCTTTAAAAAAGGCCTGGATTTTTTCCTGGGTGTACTTAATATAAGTGGGTACTAATATTTATAGGTAAAGT
Organism: Pelophylax lessonae; assembly: GCF_965119305.1. NCBI lineage: Eukaryota > Metazoa > Chordata > Amphibia > Anura > Ranidae > Pelophylax > Pelophylax lessonae. The sequence continues at coordinate 222,969,545 of NC_138777.1, forward strand.
TGATCCAGGGAATATCCGATTGTCTCTCGGGGGATCAGGAAGGAATTTGTTTCCTCTACTGTAGCAAATTGGATCATACTTTGCTGGGGTTTTTTTTCGCCTTCCTCTGGATCAACTGCGGGTATAGGATTGTGTATATGGGATTGTATGGTTGGGTTTTCATTACAGTTTTTTTTTTTTTTGTTTTTTTTTTTATTGGTTGAGCCAGTTGGACTTGTGTCTTTTTTCAACCTGACTAACTATGTAATTATGTAAGCATGACTTCACTTAATGAATGCTTATTCAGGGACAGGCACTCATAAAGTTGAAGGCAATTTGAGGCAAGTCAACAATTGAAGCCTCCATGCCGTGTTCCCTTTAGTATTGGAACAAATTCAAGCAAGAGTTTGTTAACCTAAACTTTGGTGTATCAATATTGTTATGGACAAATACTTTCTCCTCTTGGATGTTTATCAACCAGCTTAACTAGATTTTTCCCCAATGGGTCTTTTTTCATAGCTGGAAAGGTTTGAACTCACCAGATTTCTCTATACAAAGTTGTCCAGCGATGTAAAAAACTTCCATGTGTGTTTGAAGCTAACGAAGGGCTTTCACTGATCACTCTTGTTCTTCACATTTAGTTATAGATGCAGCCTGATGGTCTAAGACAGCCCTTGTGGTAAGTTGCCCCCTGGCGGGTGATGCAGGCTCATCCAAGACATGGAGTCTAAGTGGCTGTTGGGCTTCACCAGATTACCAAAGCTGCAGATGATTGAGATGGGCCAGAATCCTAGTAGTCTTGGTCGCTCCCCAGGATTGCCCCACCAGGAGAGTACCTTGAACAGAATGGCAACACTGTGGAGACTGTACATCAAACAGAATTCCTATTAGTCTCAGTCATGTCCTAGGATTGCCCCACCAGGAGAGCACCTTGAACAGAATTTCTACACTGGCTACACTGTGGAGACTGTACACTAGGCAGAAAAGTAGTCAGGTCCAGACAGAGGTCTTGACCAGGCAGGAGAGTATTCAGGTCAAGGAAAATATTGTGGGCAGGCAGCAGGCAAGAGAGTAGACATGTCAATCCAGGTCATCAACAAGCAAGGTAATCAGGAAGTACTATGGCTCTTCCGCATAAAGGATAGCTGGCGATATGACACAATTGTGGAACTCTTGGCAGGCATTCTGTGCATACCATTAGAAGTCCTGATGGGAATTCTGGAACTTCTGGCAGAGAATCTGAGAGAAGAAGTTCTGGAGGTCTTGGCAGGTATTCTGCGAGTACCATACCACCCTAGCTATTTATACCCAAGCAGTACAGAAAAAAACCAGGATCACCAGACCAAATGTTGAGAGCCCAAGAAGAGTTCATTTCATTATAATTCATTAAAAAAAACAATCCAGCGTGTTTTGGGGGTTCAAGCTGTCTCCCCTCATCAGGGCTAAAAACTGCTGGTTGGTCTTAGGCTTGAATGGGTTCAAAATAATAAACATTAAAATCTCAGTGTTAAGAGTAGGCTCCAGGCTAGTCTCTTTGATGTTTTATCACGATATAAACTCTTTCAAGTCCCTCAACATTTGGTTTGGTGCTCCTGACTTTTCTTGTACTTAACCCAATGCATCCCCTAAAGGCCCATTCATGCCCAAAAGCTGCCCTAGTATACAGTACAAAATACCATTTATCTTTTGATTGTGAAATTGATCTACATTTAGGTGAGACATCTCCTACCACCATCTCCCACCCTGCTTCCCATACAGTATGCCTTGGACTCTTCAGTAGTGAGCTCTCTCTGCTGAAACTCACGGCTCTGATCACCTGGAAGTTTTGTATGTTCCTTTTCAACTTTGTGTGTTCAAGCTTCTCCTGTTACATTCTCCATAATATAAAATATAATCCAGCAGGGATGGTGGGAGTTCGACATAATAGCCACGGCAGTTATGCAGACTCGTAAACTCAGTGCAGAACTTTCACCAATGGAGTTGAGAAATGATAGGAGAGGCTGCAAGTTGCTATCCACCAAACATTGAAATATCAATACTGATCATACAATTAGAGGAAGGATAAGAGAGAATCCTGCTTCCAAAACTGACATTTCAGTTAGGGCAGGCATGTCCAACCTGCGGCCCAAAACTGCAGGCAATGCGGCCCACTGCCCCATGACAATTATTTTTTTGCTGGGGAGGAAGGAAGTCAAGTCAGGGGCACGGCCACAGAGGCTGCCTTGGAGGGGATCATCCACCAGTTGTGTTAAATTAGTGCTGGGGGGGGGGGGGCTTTAGCACAGGAAGGGCGAAGCGGCGTTTTATTACTTATATACCTTAACTATAGTATATATTTTATATGCAGCCCGAGAAAATTTCTCTACAATCAATGTGGCCCAGAGAAGCCAAAAGGTTGGACACCCATGAGTTAGGGTATGTACTGTTTGATGGATTTTTTTTTGGTAGTTGATGCCCCTATCCTACCCACAGGGCCATAATTAGGGTGAGACTTGTTTGCAGCAATTCCCAGTCAATGGAGGCAATGGAGATGCCATCAGAACACGGTGACATCTTTATCTGTCTTTATATTATGGTCAGCAGCTGGATGGGACTAGAACTAGAAAATCATGTTGGAGAAATGTTACCTGTAGAGTCCTCCAAAGATGTAAGAGGCTATTAAGTCAACGTGCCAAAAACATGCCAAATATGCACATTAGTTTTGGTTTGATTGACCTCTAATCCATAATGTTCAGATCTCTTGACCTTCCTGTTGGCCAAGCGCAACTTTTTCATACTGGTTGTGATTGAACCATCAACCATCCAGCGTTATTTGCATATAGACTAATGCAGAGCATTTTGTATGGGGCTCCATCCTAAATGCAGTAGCACAGCGCTGAGCAAACACAACCTTTGCAACATCCAGGTGCTCTCCCCGTAGCCTAATTTCCAGCCATTACGACCTATTTTTCATCCTACGAACGTTCCACAGGTTCCCGCCGCCGCTACACCTGGGGAGAAAGCTTACCTAACAATTATATACCAATAGACGTTTATGAAAGCGGAGATATATTATCAGGATCCCAATATTTGCAGCTTGTATCACCTTTCTTTAATTTGCATTTGTAAAGCCTTGCTGTGCATTAGTATTAAGAATGTATAATAAAAGTTGAAACGTGGCATTAATCAAGGGCGTTCAACAGCTGTGCACGCATGAATGCATTTCACATAAATAAAAGCTAAAATAAAACAGGCTGATATTAATATCTAAGATGGGGGATGGACAGAATTCTGATGATGTTGTGAAAGTCGTGTTAAAGTAGAGGTTGTTCAAGATCTGCAGAACATTGCACTAGAGTAGACTATTTTTTTAGGTTAACATTTTTGTATTCTGCTAAAAGGTGGCTCTGTAGATTCAAACTTGTAATTGTGTGTGACAGCCAGTTGACTACCATTTTCAGAAAAATGATATCAAGAATGGCATTCATCATATTTTTTCTCTCAGTGCAGGGATTTGTGTTGGTTCTTGGTACTCATTATGAGATTCAATGCTCTGCATTCATTTTGTTGCAAGAAGATGAAATATAATAAAAAGCTGTGACCAGCCTCTCTTTTTAATTTATCTCAATGTTGCATTGATTTTGTCTGAAATGGAAGGGTGTTGTTTGTTTTATAACCAGGGCTTTTTTCAGGTGGATCTTGGTGGTTCCACCACCTCTGACTCAGGCCCTCTGCTCCCCACTATCACTTGTAAACACAGAGGTCAGGCTTCTGTGTTTACAAGTGATGGCTCCTCTCACAACGGCACCCACAGATCTTATCTTCTGAGTGGTTCCTACTGATGGGCAGTAGTATGGCACCATGCTGTTTCAGATGGTCATAGATTAAATGGGCTTTCTTGACAGATGGGGGTACACACATGAGTCCCTTGTAGTATGCCTCTTCCATATGATGTTTCAGATGGTCATAGATGAAAAGGTTCCCCTTGACGGGGGGGGGGAGGGGGGGGGGGACATAAATCGGTCACTTGCAATATGGCTGTTTTACCTGCTGTTTCAGACGGTCATAGATGAAAAGATCGTCTTTACAGGTGGGGAGACATACACTGGTCACCTGTAGTATAGCACTATGATTACCACTATGTTCTGTAGTATGGCAGTAAATCAGATGGTCATAGATGAAAAAGGTCTTCTCGACAGGTGAGGAGACATACAACGGTCACCCATAGTCTGGCACTATGGTAACCACTATGTAGTATGGCACAATGCTGTTTCAGATGGTCATAGATGAAAAGGGAATCCTTTACAAGTAGAGAGACATGCAAAGGTCACCTATACTATGGCACTATGCTGACCATCATGGCACTATGGCCAGCAGTATAGCACTATGCTGTTTCAGGTGGTCATAGATGAAATGGGTTTCCTGACAAATTGGGGCACATACATGAGTTCCTTGTAGTATGGCTCTTTCTTATGATGTTTCAGATGGCCATAGATGAAAAGGTTTTCCTTAACAGGTGGGGAGACATACAATGGTCACCCATAGTATGGCATTATGGTGACCACTATGGTACTTTGGCCTGTAGTATGACACTAGGCTGTTTCAGATGGTCATAGAAGAAATGGGTCTTCTTGACAGATGGGAGCACATACATGAGTTCCCTTTAGCATGGCTCTTTCGTATAATGTTTCAGATGGTCATAGATGAAAAGGGTCTCCTTGACAGGTGGGGAGACATTCAGCAGGCACCCATAGTATGGCATTATGATGACCACTATGGTACTTTTGCCTGTAGTATGGCACTGTGCTGTTTCAGATGGTCATAGAAGAAATTGGTCTCCTTGACAGATGGGGGCACATACATGAGTTCCTTGTAGTATGGCTCTTTCAAATGATGTTTCAGATGGCCATAGATGAAAAGGGTCTCCTTAACAGGTGGGGAGACATACAATGGTCACCCATAGTATGGCATTATGATGACCACTATGGTACTTTTGCCTGTAGTATGGCACTGTGCTGTTTCAGATGGTCATAGAAGAAATTGGTCTCCTTGACAGATGGGGGCACATACATGAGTTCCCTTTAGCATGGCTCTTTCGTATAATGTTTCAGATGGTCATAGATGAAAAGGGTCTCCTTGACAGGTGGGGAGACATTCAGCAGGCACCCATAGTATGGCATTATGATGACCACTATGGTACTTTTGCCTGTAGTATGACACTGTGCTGTTTCAGGTGGTCATAGATGAAATTAGTCTACTTGACAGATGGGGGAACATGCATGAGTTCCCTGTAGTATGGCTCTTTCATATGATGTGTCAGATGGTCATAGATGAAATGGGTTTCCTGACAAATTGGGGCACATACATGAGTTCCTTGTAGCATGGCTCTTTCATATGATGTGTCAGATGGTCATAGATGAAAAGGGTCTTCTTGACAGGTGGGGAGACATACAACAAGCACCCGCAGTATGGCACTATGGTGACTAATAAGGCACTATGGCCAGTAGTATGACACTATGCTGTTTCAGATGGTCATAGATGAAATGGGCTTTCTTGACAGATGGGGGCACATACATGAGTTCCTTGTAGCATGGCTCTTTCTTATGATATTTCAGATCGTCATAGATGAAAAGGTTCTCCTTGACAAGTGGGGAGGCATATATCGGTTGCCTTTAGTATGGCTGTCTCACATGCTGTTTCAGATGATCATTGATTGAAAACGATCACCTTGACAGGTGGAGAGACTTGGTCCCTCGTAGTAAGGCTGTTTCATATGATATTTCAGAAGGTCTTGGATGAAAAGGGTCTCTTTGACAGGTGGGGAGACATATATTGGTTGCCTTTAGTATGGCTGTCTCACATGCTGTTTCAGATAATCATACATGTAAAGGGTCTCCTTGACAACCCACCAAATGGCCACCACAGTTTTTTTTCTGATTTACGGAAGAACGGGATTGACCAAATCACAAAGAGGTTTCTAACAGTGGGTTGTGGCATGATGTGATGGGGTAATGAAAAAAAAAAAACATAGATCTATGTCACTGAATGGGCACAGCCCATCTTCGGTATCCAGAAGTATCTAGGAAGACTCACTGGCACTTCTCGTTCTAGACATCTGCAGGTTATCCATAACCATAGGTGTACAGAGGAACATTCTGGCATTCGCACAGCACACCAAGGAGACAAAAACGGTACACCTTTAAACGCCTGTCAAAAAGCTTGTTTTCTTTATGGATAGAAAAGACGCATCTTCTTCCTGAAAGCCTCAGAGGGAGAATATTTAGCCAAAGGTTTGGGATAACCTTTATTGTTGTCAAGGAGACACTACTAGAGTAGCGTCTAGACACCCGCCACGGTGCATGGCACAACGTGTGACACAGATGATGTACCCAGTCATGTAGATGGAAGGAAACCATTCACATGGTGTGCTCGCCTCTGCCAGAGGGTTAATTGAGTGGCATTGTTACTGGCACAAGTCTAAGCATGGTGCTTGTGATACAGCAGAAGAAGTGCTGGGTACCGAGAGCGGCACGGTTCTCCAATATAGCACAGTGGTGCCTTGCAATGCTGCAGCTGCTTCTACCGACCTGCAAGAAGAGGGTGGTTCTTGTCTAAACAGCTGCTGTGAAAGGATGAGGCCTAGCTGGCAGTCTTTAGAGCCTACGTGTCCCTACAGTGCCTTCTTGGCCTCCCCTACCCCCACTCTCCCAAATTCAAGAAAGATTTTTTGGTTTAATATTTCAATTTCCTCACATGTGAAGAGGAGAATATAATCCAATGCTGCAACATCATTCACCATGCATCAGAGGCATAACTAGAACCTTTAGGGTCTTGGTGCAAGAAACCATGAAGGGCCCCCTGATCAGTTCCTGTTTTTTTTTTCCATTTTCCAGAGCCCTTGCCACTGGTCCTGGTGCCCTTACCACTGGTCTTTAGGGCCCTTCTCTCAATGGTCCAGCGGCAGAACCCTTTCACTTGTTCTGCAGCGGGCCCCCTTCATGTCGTCTTGGGGCCCCCCTCATGCCGTCTTGGGGCCCCCCATGGCAGCGTAACACCAGGGCCTGGTCAAAAATGTGACCATTGTGACCCTGGTAGTTCCGCCACTGCCATGCGTTGACCCTACTGGTGTGGTCTACAAGTCACCTAATGTTGGTGAAGACTTATTTTTTTTTTTTTTTTGTAGCTCTGTGAACGTCTCAGATCTCATAAGAGTTCAATAATAATCTGAAAATGATATTACCCTGCCGTCTTTTTCTCAGCGTTTAGCATAGATTGCTGTATTTGAACCCCCCCTAATCTGATCCCTCTACATTATGTGACCTAAACTATGTTCTACTATCATATGAAAGGATATGTATAGAGGAAGATGCAGAAGATATAAGAGCTTACTATCTTTTAGGGTATAAAAGAAGATACAGAAGGTAGAAGAGCTTACAATCTATTAGAGTATAAAAGAAGATACAGAAGGTAAAAGAGCTTACAATCTATTAAGGTATAATGGAAGATACAGAAGGTGGAAGGTGGAAATCTGTTAGGGTTGAAGGGAAACTACAGAAGGTAGAAGAGCTTACAGTCTGTTATGGAACAAGGCAGCATACAGAAGATTAAAGAGCTTACTGTTTATTAGGGTAGAAGGGAGGATCCAAAAAGTGGAAGAGCTTACATTCTGTTAGAATATAAGGTAGGATACAGGAAGTAGAGGAGCTCACACTCTTTTAAAATCTAAAGAAGGAAGAACTTGTAGCCTATTAGGGTATAAGACATGCTTCCCAACTTTTTGAAATCGGAACGAGTATGTAGGCATAGGACTCACCCCCTGCCATGCCCAGTAATGGAAAATTATACAAAACAAAATGATTAGTTAAACCCACAAGTGCTTTCATTTTACCACTACTTTTTTATTGGCTTTTAAAATTTACAGATGTAGCAATTTAGAAATCGGATGAAAGGTTTAGCACTGGGAGACACTTTTTGAAAGATAAAAAGTGCATTTTATATGCAATTATATAGATCAGTCCAAAATAAGGGACGAATGAGGAGGAAATAGGGACAGAGGGTCAGATGGACTTTGTTCCAAATGAGGGACAGTCCCTCGAGATCAGGGACAGTTGGGAGCTATGTATAAGATACAGAACATGAAAGAGCTCACAATCTATTAGGATACAGTATAAGGATGGATACAGGAAGTAGAACAGCTTACCATCTATTGGGATGTAAAGTAGTATACAGAAAACAGAAGAGCTTACAATCTATTAGGGCATAAGGAATGAAATAGACGGTAGAAGTGTTTATAGTCTATTAGGGTATATAAGATAGGATACAGAAGAGCTTACAATCTATTATGCTATAAGGGAGGATACAGAAAATAGAAGAGCTTACAATTTTATTGGACTATAAGGGAAGATACAGGAAATTGAAGAGCTTACAATCTATTTCAATATAATTGAGGGTGCAAAAGGTAGATAGACTTTCAATATTTTAGAATCTTAGGAAGTATACAGGAGGTAGAGGAGCTTACCATCTATTAGGATACAGAAAAGAGCTAACAGTACAATATATTAGGGCATAAGGGAGGCTATAGTTCGTACAAGAGCTTATTAGGATATAAGATAGGATACAGAAGAGAGAAGAGCTTACAGTCTATTATGATATAATGGAGGAAACAAAAGTTAGAAGAGCTTACAATATGTTCTAATAATAATAATAATAATAAGGGAAGTTACAGAAGGTAGAAGAGCTTACTGTCTATTTGGATATAGGGGAGGATACAGAAGGTGGAAGAGCTTACAGTCTATAAGGATATAAGATAGGATACAGAAGGTAGCAGAGCTTACAGTCTATTTGGATATAAGGGAGGATACCAAAGGTAGAAAAGCTTACAGTCTATAAGGATATAAGTTAGGATACAGAAGGTAGAAAAGCTTACAGTCTATTTGGATATAAGGGAGGATTCCGAAGGTAGAAAAGCTTACGGTTTATAAGGATATAAGGGAGGATACAGAAGGTAGAAGAGCTTACAGTCTATTTGGATATAAGATAGGATACAGAAGGTAGAAGAGCTTACAGTCTATTTGGATATAGGGGAGGATACAGAAGGTAGAAGAGCTTACAGTCAATTTGGATATAGGGGAGGATACAGAAGGTAGAAGAGCTTACAGTCTATTCGGATATAAGGGAGGATACAGAAGGTAGAAGAGCTTACAGTCTATTTGGATATAAGGGAGGATACAGAAGGTAGAAGAGCTTACTGTCTATTTGGATATAGGGGAGGATACAGAAGGTGGAAGAGCTTACAGTCTATAAGGATATAAGATAGGATACAGAAGGTAGCAGAGCTTACAGTCTATTTGGATATAAGGGAGGATACCAAAGGTAGAAAAGCTTACAGTCTATAAGGATATAAGTTAGGATACAGAAGGTAGAAAAGCTTACAGTCTATTTGGATATAAGGGAGGATTCCGAAGGTAGAAAAGCTTACGGTTTATAAGGATATAAGGGAGGATACAGAAGGTAGAAGAGCTTACAGTCTATTTGGATATAAGATAGGATACAGAAGGT